>NC_089529.1:8897366-9197366 GCF_963924715.1 Thunnus thynnus | reverse complement strand
GATATTGTATGTTGAATAGAGCTGTTGTGGAGGGTAGATTAACATCAATTTGAGCTGCAGCTGAAAAAAGAAGATAATATAACATTTTATCTCCCTTGTAACTGTTTTCCTTCGGCCAACATATTTCCTCAGTACAATGATCTGGACTGTGGGATTTGAACTTTAGATGTTTGCTGTGGCATGATTGACGGCGGTGGTGAGCACTGGAGAGACACACACAACTAAACACACAGGGGTTGGCACTAATCACCTAATCATCAAGTCATATATTTTGATATGTTTTGTAGTCTTTTGATAGATTTTTGACATGGGTACCAGTATAGTGATACTGTTTCACTGTTTCACTGTTTCTAGCAAAATATTGATAAATTATGTTGTAAATCACCATTTTCCCCACTAACATTCAGAGGTGAAATGAGAGTAGAGAGGCATTTGCTGTTTCAAGCTTTTGGTTTTACTTTGAAACCAACATCAGGAGAAGGTAGAAGAGCTGGCAGCAGTTAATACAGATGTGCAAGCCAATTGCTTTGTGGAATTTAGGCTGATGATATTGCAGGTCTAAACAGTGGTTATCCATATGTTTGTGAGACTCAACATCACAATAGATAGCCTTCAACATACAATACCAGTCAAAAGTTTGGACACACCTTTCTATTCCCTTGAATGAGAAAGTGTGTCCAAACTTTTGACTGGTACCGTATGCACAGCTTCAGTTCTTAGCCACATTAGAGGCATTGCTCGGGGGATGTCAGTCAGCCAATCCACCACTTTGGTCCAGATATAATATTTCAACAACTATTGAATGGATTGGGTTGAGGAACAGCCATGAAATTTGGGACAGACATTCATTATTCCTAGTGGATGAATCTTATGTCTTTGGTGACCCCGGACTTTTGTAGCATCACCAGCAGGTCAAAGTTTTCACGTATCAAGTGAAATATCTCAACATTTACCAGATGTTGTCACAAAATCTGAAGAAGAATCAATGTGGTCCACGTAATGTTGTAAGTGCTACAATAAATTCTGATATATAGCTAATGCATACAGTCTCAAAACCAACACTGAACCAAAGAATGCATCACAACTGGAGGAAAAACACAAAACTAAAAAAAAAGTGCCAATAGGCCTACTGGACTGAAGCTCCAAATGTACTTTTGAGTTCCCATAGCTCCAGTCAAAGTCCATTCTATTGTGTTAAAGTAGGCACCATTTACAATATAGTGGCAGTGGCCAGTACATTTCAGTCACTGGCAAACTGTTCAGAGGCAATGCAAGTGGTCCTGTATGCCACAGTATGAATGTGCTGCGCATCTAACATTTACTTTATCAGTCGAGCTGGAAAATGAAGAAAGCAAAGAAAAACCCATCTATCTTTATGCAAAAAAGAACACTAGGACATTTTTTCCTGATGAATGCAGGTTTTGCTTTTGTATATGAAACACATGGAATGCATCTTTTAGTCTGCAACATGGTGCTTCTCGGCTCTAAAAGGCCCTGTATCTATCAGACCTCTACAAGAAGCAGCATCATCCATCACTGTCAGTGTTAATATTGTTTCCCCTCACCTCCCAATAGGCAGCTCGTGTTTTGGTTTACAGCATTTATGTTTTCAGACTTGTGTACTCACAGGCCCTTACCTGGCTTTGCTCTCTGGCAACCCCCTGCCAAAACGCATAAAACTAATTTCAACATAACATGCAGCCAGCATATTAAAATGCTTCTGCTCGAAGACATTCTGTCTCTCTCTCGCACTCTCTCTCTCATCACTCCCTCCAAGATTCAGGGTTGTATTGTTAGTGTTTTATATTTTGCTTTATGTTTCAAGATTGCTTTGGAAAATATTCTTATAAAATTGCTGAGCTTTGATTCAGTCAAGATGTGTTGTGCTGTAATCGATTACAATTTCAAAGGCTTGAAAATATTTTTCATTGTTTGAAAAGGATTGATAAGTTATGGTAAGCTACTACAGTTATCACTACTGTCTCAATATAACACCCCACCACAATGCTTGGTGGAACAGTAAAAAAAAAAAAAAGTATACAGTGAGAAAGTTCTCTACAGATATCCCGCTGGCACTCACTGCAAAAAGATTAGTGACTATCAACAACAGAGTTGAACACACTAAAATAGAAAGCTCTAGTGTAAGAAATAAGCCTGTAGTTCTGATCAAAGCAAGAACGACAGACTCTAGCCTCTTCTCTATGTTTAAGTGAATGTCGTCACTCCACTTAGATGCAATTTTCCACTGTGTGTCTGCTATGTTTAGAGGGAAGAAAATAACATCTTCCTTGGAGAATGATAATGTCGAGTCTTTCTATCTGGCTGCGCAGCTGTCTTTCCTTAAGAGATTCAGCCATCAAGTGTCAAAAACATACAATTTCAAACGCATTGTCTCTCAGATCCTTCAGACTTTTCCGTTCTTCTCTTGTCCCTTCGACCAATTATACTTCATTATGCTTGCTTGCTTCAGCAGAGTGCACACAGGAAACAATTGTGCTGTTCATGTTGTCCTGATTCTGGCAGATGTAAGAGCTGAAGTGATTTTTGTCTGAAAGTCTGCTCCTCCACCTCCCAGTCCTCCCAACTCTTTCAGCGAATCCTGTAAATACATGAAGTTCAAGGTTCACACTTGAATACGATTACTTCTGCAGTCCTTTAGACTCTCCAAACTCACCTTTTCCCTCTTACCCATAGAAATTGACATCCACATATTTGAACATCGAAGGAAAAGTGTTGCAACACATAGAGAAAAATATTACTTTGCTGGTGAAGTTCACAGGTGAGTCCCTGCAAACCACAGATTTACCCAGTGTCTGATAGCCTAGTCATATCAGAAATCATAGAAATCATAGATGAAATGTAATATTTGTGCCATGATTATCATACAAGATCCTCACGGCAGCATGTGAAAAATGAGCTAGCCTGAAGTAAGAAATCAGAAAACTTAAATGTGACATTTCAGACCGAATGTTCAGTCTAAGAAAAGTAGCACAAGGCACTGTCCTTTATATCATCATGACACATTATTCAGATTTACTATTTTAATAGCTTGCTTTGTCCACTTATGGTGTAGAATAACTGATATAATACATTATATTGTCTAATGTGCGTCATGCTAAAATGGGGATTGGAGTGTTTGTCTCTGTATGTGTGTGTATGAATGCATCAGGCAGCACAGATCACAGCAGTAGCATTGTACAGTGTGTCAGACTATAAAGGAGTAGACAAATGGAACAGCTGGTCAGGTGAGAAGTAAGGTAGAAGGTAAACTGTACTGGGTCTTAAGCCTGGACGCAAATAGACAAACAGACAGCGTCTGTTTCTTTGAGAATGCCAGGAAGCTTATTTCAAAGGAAGGTGACTCTGCAGGAGAAGACTCCCACAGAGTGTAAGACTGAGTAACAGGTTTCTAGTCTTCCTGAGTGTGTTGGGGCGAGTGAATTTAAAACAATTTGGATAATTGTGAAGTCGACACAGCCAGCATGAAATTAGCCTCAGGCCTAAAAAAATATACCATTGTAGATATTAACCTGAAGTAATTCTTACTTTCTCTCTTTTTCCATCCTGCTGCAATAAAAGCCAACTAAAACAGCAGTGAAAATAGAAGGTTACCAAGCATGCCCACAAGACACCAGACTTATGCCAAACCTTATCTAAATAGCCTTGCCAATTATTGCCATGCTTGTACACACCATACAAACACTCATTTTATTTCAAACAGAGCAGTGTATTTGTTGCCAAATTCAAAACATGGAAAAAACAAAGACAACGGTCCTTGATGTATCCTGCTGGCACTTCAATTTTCTTAGTTTCAAATGGTCGCAGCTGTCTGATAAAGAAAATGAGGGAGTTCTAGAGGCTGAAATGACTCTTTGTTGCCTCCTCATTGCCACTGACAGATTCAGCGTTATAGCTAGAGCCTCCTTACGAGATGCAGAGTATTGACAATTGTAATGGCATACATAAGCATGTCAATCTTTGATATGTACATAGATAAGGTACAAAATCGCCAGCATGGTCCTTTAGCAGTGTTTTCCATGAGCCCCATGAACTGTTATGGGGCTGGAAAATCATTGGGAGAAGGGCATAAAGTGTGACATCAATCAAGCAGCTTTTAAATTCACCACTAATGTCTCTGCTGTCAGGAAGAGAGTCAGATGTTCAACCTGCACTCTCAGAGAATGCTCTTTAAAGTATAACATGACTGTACTTGGGTGTATATTATATATTTTTGTCTCAACAACTGTATTACATTACAATACTAAAGCTATGCATATAGGATTTGATAATAATAAATAATACACTACATAAAATAAAAAAACCATTATTAAATGTTTCTTTTATTAATCCAGAACTTCTATGACTTCATAACTGTTGTTGTTACAGATTTAGCAGATCTCCCACATTACAGTAATCCACTACATATTTAAAGTTGTAGCTCTTGTTTCACCCACAGCTCCATTCTTAATTGACTTCACCATGGAGTAAATGAGAAGAAAATGAAAAGATAAATTACTCTAATGGAAGGAAATGAAGTGTGAAAAGAGACATTCCTCCCAGTATTTTCTAGGATGCAGAGCATTGGTAAATTGAAATACAACAAGAATCTGGCTTCTATGTGAGACAGATTTAGCCGTGATTACAGAAAATGATGTAATTTTAATACCAGGCATTTGTACAACAAGACATGCATTCATTCATTCCTTTTTTTGGCAGACAAAAAACAGCATAAAAGCAAAAGATGCACAGAAGAAATCTAAATAAGGAAATGAAAATGGTTTATGTGAACATACAGTATATAGCAATTTATTGTCAATGAAACTACATTCATTAAACTACATTCAACCTTTTGCCATGGAGTTCAGATTTGTTTAAGGTTTGCCCATTTACCCCCTGCAGCTATACAGTAGCTCATGCAAATAGTGATGCTGGGTAGATCTGTTTTTGTTCTGCTCCAGCTAAAGGTCAGGTCTTATGAGCTTCCTAGCACTATTAAGACACAGTTTGTTTAAAGTCTGTGTGAAGGACGATGCTCAATGAACCAGAACACAGACAGGCCGTAATAAATGAAAGGGAAAAGTTATGGTTCCGCTCAATGAAGTCAAAGGGCAGATGGAGGATAAGAGTCTGCCTCATTTCAATATGCTGTTATCCTCACGACTCGAAAACCAGACAGACAGTAAAAGGAAAATTTGATGCTTTGAAATTGGAATCTCTGCACAGTCATGGATGCACTATCCCATGCATCCTGATTTCAGACTGTAAATTACTGTGTGAGGGATGAAACTGTGACCTTTTTGTTTGTTTGTTTTTTGTTTGTTTCCTTTCTTGAGAGGCTTGTTCTTCCAGCCAGTGCTCGCTTAATTTAATTTTCTACATTTCTTTCCTGCTACCTTTTTGTTTATTCATTTCCCCTCCCATGCACCTGTCACACCCCACAAACCAAATTAAATTATCAATTCATTAAGTTGACTAATGGAATCATTTATCACTTTTAGCCCATTATTTCCTATAGTCTTTCCTCATCGCTTTATGCAAACAAGTGAAGAATCTACAAATACTGCAGGAACTGTAGCAAATGTCACTACTAGAAATTTTTCACCTTACAAAGAATTCATGAGCTAAACCTCCACTAAGGGCCCTAGAAGGAGTCACGTAGAGAGATCTGAAGCCCTCGTATCTGAGCCCAGCGGAAACTGTCTATTGATTTGCTTGTCTAGTGACTCTCTGTAATAATAAGGAAATAAAGCCCTGGATATAAGGAGATTGATGTCAATCAGCAGCCTGCCTCGAGTGTGGCTTGTCCCATCTTATTAGCGTTCTCTCCATGCAGTGAGTGTTCACTGATGACTCCATTGATATGCAACTGAAGAGAGGAGGCTGTCTGTTGCCATCTTGAGGAGGGTTCCCCTATGATTGCTCACTCTGTCATCTTAGTCGGTGTAGAATGACAGATTGTCATGGAATTTTAAGGCAAAGTCAGAGCTTGTGCCTCTATTCTAAGTGTCGCACATAATCAGAATGGCTGGGCAGCCTTTAATTATAATCAGGTCAGTAGAGATGAGCTATAGGTCTGCAAACATGCTTTATAATTTTAGAAGTCTACAGCAAATCCTGTTTACCTTTCTTACTGCTTTCATTATGTGGAGAAAAACAAAGGAGTAGCACAGTTGAGATGTGGCATGACATCCTGTTCATTGTCATACCTTATCCTGCAAGATATCTTTTTAAGATTTAGAGTAGAACTATACCTTTTTTAGCATTTGTTAATGTGGCAGGGTGGTCTATACAAATTTAAGGGATAAGAATATGTCCTGCCATAAGAAAACAGAAAGTATTGTGTATTTTTAATCACCATTACAAACATGCTTGACTTCATGACAGCCAGACAAATTTTAGTAGTTTTATTAGGTTTGCTTTGATAATTTTTATACTGCCAAGTTAGATTTGTCTGCATCAGTAACTAGATATCTAGTAATGATGGATGAATATTTAGCCTCAGTTTTAAGACAGCATTTAACATCACCAAGAGGTCTTTGGTGTCTTTAAGAACGTGAATATTTTCCACACTCACAAGACCCTAGGCTTCCTCTGAGACATTAACATATCCTAAATGTGTTCTACTGAGTGTGCTCACAGAAGAAACATTTCACTAACTAAATTTCCCCAAGGACAATAAATGGTATTTTATTGTATTTGTGCCACTGCTCAGAATAAGATAACAGCAATCTCATTCTGTCATGGTAATTACTACCTTTAATTTATGAATTAGCTCTAATTAGCCAGCTTCAATGTTGCGTGATGTAATGCAGTTACACACATAACCTCTTGAGTGTGAAGCATGGTATCTACTTTTAGCTGCTGGCTTTACTGCATTAAATTAAATGTTCAATTGAGGTAAGAGAACTATATAAAATTTCCCATCATCTCCTATGTCTGCTGCACTTGCATCAAGCTTATAGCAAAACCTTTCTGACCACTAGTACAATACTCAGCACAGCATCTCTTTGTGATTTTATTGTGTGTAGGGGTTAGATATCAAAGCATGACACCCATCATGTGAACCTGACAGAGCACAACAAGATTGTTCTGACAGTACATCGGTTAAGCCAGCATATTACTGTATATATATATACCTGATTGAAGTCCTTCAAGCACAATCAATTTAAATTGGCTGGCAATAGGGTGTGATCTTCTAACAGTGGATGGAAACAGGTGAGAACAGGGCCTGTCTGTGTTTCTGTACAGAGAATCGGGGTTTGACAAAGGTTGTAATTTTTGTCAGCTTGACATTAATAGGTTGGATAAACACATCAAATGAACAAATGAACAATAATTACAGCATTTGCATTTCATTTACAGCCTGTCACTGCACAAATATTTGATTTCATTTTTGAGAACAACATAAAAATAGCTGTTCTACAAAAAGCCCATTTTTGTTTCTCTTGCTGCTGTATGTGGGCTAGTTGGCTCCCAAGTGAAATGTATGAGAATTGTTGGCTGTCAAACACTTTTAACAGAGGCTGGATCTGATCTTTCAGCTAAACTTGTTAGAATTGGCACCGTACAAAAACAGTATACAGCAGCTTATGTTTGATAGAAGGAATTGTTTTTTGAACCAAAGCAAAAGGAAATAAATGGGTAGCTGAGATTGTGTGTCAAAGTACACATTTACTTTACTGTAAAACAATCTACAAACCAGACCAGACATACTGGCAGTTGCTTTTGAGCCAGTATTGCTGGTTGTTGGCAAAGCAGAGCATTCTTGGTGAATACATTTGTGCCATCCGTCAATGAACAGTCTGTTATTTTACTTGTTTGGTTTGCTATTGTCAATTGTTAAAGCTACATGTTCTTCACACATGAACAATGACAAGGTAATTGCCTGCCATGCTCAGAATCCAGTAGAAGGAGGCACCAAGGTTGGCCAATCAGATTCCCCTGGTGATTGTTGCCACCCTTGGTGCAGCCCCTGGAAAGAAGCTATAAATTATTTTCAAAATTTTGGTATTAGCCTTCACACATTCTGCACATTTACATTCATACATCATCTAATTTGCTTGGCAAGCTCTGCCATTGTCTCATGACTTCTGGAAATTTCATCTGTCAGGAGTTTCAGCCACTGAAATGTAAGGCAATTTACATAATTTACAGAGACGATTAGTAATCAGTGACTGGAAATTTACAATTGTCATATTTGGCTGACATATTTGCAACTAACAGTTGCAACCTGATGAGACTGATGAAAAAAAGATTGTGTAAATTGGTAATCTCCTGCTTTGTATTTATTGATTTACATTACACTAATATGCAAGAAATTTCATTCAAAATTCAGTTTTCAGCTCCATTCCCTGAAACGTCCAGTGTAAATATCCAATTAAGGCTCAGAGATGAGAACAGTGTTGTAGCAGTACTCTTTCTCTGTAATCACCACAGTGAGGTCTCCAACCTGTACACATTGATCCTGTATTGATCTGTGTATGAGAAACTCTGGTTTAACCCAGTTCTACATTCTCACTCTCTACTTTCACTCAATATTCTGACTAAAGGGCAGCAACTGGATGGTCAAAACATGACCAACACAGATAGAGACAGAGAGGGAGACAAAGATAAGAAAATAAGAGACAGGACTTCACTATCACTTCCACTAGAAACCAATTTGATGCAGGAATAACAGTAATCTTGGCAAAATGACTGTTCCCTAGCTTTACTATACAGTATGTGTGTGTTTGAGAATCCTCTATACTTTTTGCAATTATGTGGAGGGGGCAGCCTTATACACTTCAATCATTCATGAAGACCTCCCTTTACACTCTTTATTTTCTCTGGTAGTGAGACGTGTCAACTATGCTTAGTTTGCCTTTAAAGTGCAGCTTTGGCTGCTCTTGTTGTGACAGAATAAGGCTACAAGGAAATGTTCCTCCTCCATCTTAGAACATCAAAAGGTCTTTGAATTGCTTCTGTCGCCAAGAAAGATAAATGGGGTGTTGTCGCATCTGCCAGTAAAACGTAAAACCATGTGTCAATTCTGTCAGTCGTGCAGGGGCTTTGTAACAAAACTGTTTACTCTTCCTCTTGAATAGCCTGATCAAACTTTTATTAGTGTGCTGGCTGGTGGTAAAACTACTCTGCATCAGCAAATGTTACAATGGCTTGCAACTACTTTCGAAGTTTTATGAGCAAAGCAGAGCTTCTCCTGTGCCACGGTTTATTTTCACATTTATTCAGAGAACATTTCCCATTAAAACCTGAATATATATTTCCTGCTATGGGATTTCTTATAGAATCGATAAAGACAAAGTCAGTTTTCCAGGATGAACATTTGCCTCCTGGCAAGCAGATTTAAGCATCTATTTTATATGCAATAAAAGCAACTGTGCTTTCAATCAATACACCCAAAATGATCCAGTCAATTGTAGAATACAGTGTGCAAGCTTGAGCATTTCAAGAACTGATCACATTGGAATTAACAGGCATAAACAATCAAATAGAAGTTGAAAATAGATGTATGATGTTAATCAGACACAGTTATCTAGAAATCTACTATTTTTAACATTTAAATTACAAACAAAGTCGAGATTATATTCTCCACAAACCTGACTTACTGTTTCAGATGTGACATGTTACTGTACATGATTAGTCATTTCACATGTACACAAACATTGTACTGCCATTAAACTGACCTCTAAGGAACATTATTTAACAAACCTTATATCTGTTTTGCCTTTTAGTTAAGGTTCCTTTAAGCTCTTGAGGAAACATGAGGATATCTCACTCATTTGCTTTCTATGTCAACAGCATCCTTTCATCTATAACCATGAAACGTGTGCTGGCAGCTTTTCTACCTCATTAGGACAAACTGTCACCCAGAATGCAAGCTAATTAAGGTGTCAAAACAGACGGTATTGTTTCATGTAGACACATGCACATAGGCGCATAAGAGGATTATACAAGTTCTCTGTGTTTACAATTTATCTTAGCCACTTATTCATGTCATACCTCAAAACACATATAATTGTTTCATGTTCATATTGCTAGATTTATGTAAACATTTATGTTCTGTGTTTTTCTATATTTGCAAATTAGCTACAGTTTATACAGATTCAAAGGTGGGAGGTAAGTTCAGAAAATTAGATGGAAAAAGAGAAAGATGGAGATTGCATTGATGCCAACATGAAAGCAAGAACTCTCATTTCAGTCAGCTGTATTTTTAGTCAGCTCATCTCACCACAGTATTTTAGAAGAATGCTGATTTCCATAGATGTTTTATTTTTATGCACCCAAAGAAGTGCACTGTATTTTCACCTCTCTATCCTAACAAGGTAGAATTAAAGCCTGCTAACACATGCTGTAAAACGGCAAGTCAGCACTGGAATTTCAAAACCTGATGAAAACCCATTCCACGTTAAGGTTCATAAATGAGGCAAAACTCTTTGTTGACGTCTGAGTATGCATAACTAGCAGCCAGCTGGAAGATATTTGATCATTTCAGGATAACTGTCCCATCAAAGCCAGTAAGGACATGCAAAGAAGTTAATCTTTGCTGATGTTTACACTGACTACAGAGCATTTAAGGATTTGCAGTGGTTGGAGCCATCCATTCATCACCCAAAGCAACTGATGTGGGGAAAATGTAGCAGATAATGGGGTAAATATGGCACTTTTGGACTCACAGTGAAATCATTTGGCTACTAAAAACATTTACACTGTCCTTCTCAAGCTGTTAAAAGATACACTGGTGTTTAAACTGATATAGAGGTGATAGATAATGACAGAGTTTTATATTGCGCTGTACTTTTAGTCACTTATAGGTGAAGAACCTTCTGTAGCTAAAACTAAAAGCAAATCTTTACTGTCTCACTTAAAGGGAAGTGCGTGGCTCCTTTAACTGATTTTATTGTGCAGTGATTTAGGCTGACAGGTGTCACAAAGACAAGCTTAGCTAACATGTGCAGCTTTAATCTTTTCAGTCTTTAATTTAATAATCAGGTCTGTATTGTTTACTTCCTACTTGTGGTATTACCTTTTTTTATTTTTGAAAGTTGTTCAATTAAAGATTAAGTATGTGCATCTGTCTGAAGTTGGTTATTGGTTATTTTGTTATTAGACTCTGTCTTTAGATGACTGTTTCAAAATTGGTGCTCAGTATGTCATTTAAATGGATTAGGAGTGTCATTGTTGGGGCCATGTTAAAATGGCAAAGTACCTGCAGAGAATATCTTTCACTTTGCTTTTACTCTCTAATGGATATCATGTAAAAGCTTCATGTTCAAACTTGTGTCATTAAGCATCTTTCCAGAGCATCAGGATATATCCATTTGTTTGCTTGAGTTATTAAACATTCTAAATCTGTATATATTAGCGTTTTACTCATTTCAGTCTTATTGTGGTTTACTGACTATTCACTGGTTGAGTGCTTTTCCTGTGCAACTTTTAACAATGCCTGCACTGTGTTTGAGTGGTGTCTGTGTGTCTTGGTGAGGTTGCAAAATCCAGGGAATAAGAATAGTAGCCCACAGAAGGAGGCCTTAGAAAAATATGTGCCTTTAAACCTTTTTATCCTACAAGTAACTAGACTATTTCTGCTCAGTGTTTCTCCGCTCTGAGATTCCACTGCCTGCGGGGTGTGATTGTGGAATTCGTCTTTGATAATAAACTGGCTTTCTGCAAGCTGCTACTCACCATGTACTAATCTAATTTAACTTAAATGTAGAATATAGCTTGTCAAGTACAGAAAGAAAACCTCATATTCTGATTTTAACCACCGAAGATGCACTAGAAGATATGATATACATATATGTGTTCTTACTACTATCATATCATACTGTGCTTTATTTGTGGTGACCTACATATGCCAACCCATTAGATTTTTGTGCTATCACTAAAGCTTCTATAAGGGAAAGTATAAAGGATTATACTTACTATGCCACTATCCCTACCCCTAAAGCCACATACACACACACACACACACACACACACACACACACACACACACACATAATGAACTGATTAAAATAGCAACAAAATATGTGGGGAAGAATTATACAAGAGGACAGCGCCTCACCTCATTAGGCGTAATTTTGGTAGATTATCGTCTGGCAGCCTTGATGATTCAATAATGAATCTGTCAAAAAGACATACTGCTCTTGTGTATTGTACTTTGCTTTTGTAGCTTACTGGCCCGTAATATTTTGCTTAACATAACCATATTATCTTTATTCCTTCACTCTCAGGTCCACAGGAAAGTAACGGCATCAATAAGAGGACACTGGACCCAGACAGGGATCTCTTCACACACTCTTCAACACAGGACACAGAGAGCGAAGTCCACTCGGTCACCACTGCCTCACCTATGAACAGCCCCAACCACCGGCCTGTCCTCAAGGGCCTGCCGTTTCATGAGCACCTTCTTACAAGGGACTTCCAGGGGGACCAGCACTTTTTCAGAAGGGATGGCTCTGTGGCTGCATATCCCACCATGCCAGGCTCTGTGTCTGCTTCAGATGCAGGGGACCCAGTCACTCAGCTAGTGCCCCATGAGGATGCCCCAGCCTTCTCAGACATTGCCACTACTGCCACTGCAGCTGCAACCTCCCCACTGACCACATTCTCTCCCACAACACCAAGGCCGTCCACATCTTTCCCCCGAAAGACCGTGGCGTTAGACAAGGTAGAGGCAACCACAGACTCCCTCACAACTCAAGTGACACCAAATAATAGAGGTTCATTCACTGAAAATATCCCAGTGGCCTCCTCATCCTTGCAGAGAAGTCAGTCTCGGAGTTGGAGTGCTTTTCCCGTAGAGGCCACCCTTGCACCCTCCGCGATGAGGATGGAGAAAGGGGAAGCAAGGGAAACAACACTGAAAAACAAAACCAGCCCTGATCATCTTCTCCCCAATCAAACCTCAGTTTCCCAAGTAAAAGGTACCACTACAACATCAACCGTTATCACAACTACCACCATCACCACCATGCAAACATCAGGTATGTTTTCTCTGACTTTCAAAGATGAATGTTCAAATGATTTTGTGAAATAAAAAGCAGCAACATAATAACTTTTTCCCCCCACTGGGAATTCAAAATTGAGAATATCTCCCCCCTAAGTTTTAATATGTGGATCCCAGAGGGCAAGAAAATTAAGCATCAGGTCATCAGCATCACTGCTGTTCATTTTGCATGCTGCACACAGCTATTCATCTCTCCACCAGGGATAACAGAGTTGCTCATGTGTCAAAAACAATCTGATTTTCCCTGATGTGTCCTGCCCGTCCTTTCCACTGGCCACGGAGGGCTAAAGGCCCAGATGAGCAGTATGGAGAGGAAATCTGCAGAGATAGTTAGAGGGTTACAAGGCCATGGAGACACAGGTGGGCTGTCAGATAGATCAGTGGTCCGGGAAAAAGGGAATCACTTGTCTTTTTACTGTCTCCTACAGAGCCATGCAGTCTGAATTTCACTGACCCTGAGGGTAACGTCGAAATCCTGCAGCAACCTGACTCTGGGGCGGAGTGTAACTACTTGATTACTGTCTACCTGGGATATGGCATTGAGGTTCAGGTCAGTGCTCACAATGATGTTGTTATAAGTCATTTGAAACTACAGAATGCAATGTGTGATAAAGTTCAAAATTGCACTGTCAAATGCCCCCACAACAAAAAAGTTGCTTACATATTTACACATCCAGCAAATATAGAGCAACATTTAGCCTTAATATGGATGTTTCTGGCTTTCCGATGTACATAATACACATACAATACATATGTTCACTCTCCTCGTAGCTCTGTGTTGGTCTCCACCAGCCCATGAGGGATAATCAGGCTCTTTAGCTGCTAAATGCTCCACTATGTTCACCAGTGGATTGTTGACTTTTTCTGTCTGTAGGTTGGTGCTGTGCAGGTAGTGTTCAGTGGGAAACTATGCTGATGATAGTAGTGAGAGTCAACCAAAACATTGAAGTAATGGGCCATAAAACCAAAACAATAAGCTGAAAGACGCTACGAAGCTACCAACAGCTTACTTTACAAGTAATGTCAAGCATTGTTATTATAAAATATTGACTATAGCCATTATAATATATACAAATTATGTTGTACTATGAACTGTGATGTTTGATTTTTTAAAATTAAAGTTAAATAATGCAAAAAAAAGGTTTCATTCAAACAATGAAGAGCACTGACATATTTTGGTCTTAGTCATAGCTGCTAAGAGTATTCACTGCTCTTGTGTGGGTTGATGGAGATAGACAGGCAGGAAATTGCTGGGGTGAGTGGGTGGATGGGGGCACAAGGGACGGGGTCTGTCTCAGGTTGAATGTTTGCTCGGTAAGTCTTTTCACAAAAGGTTATAAAAATTAACTGTCAGTGTGTGTGCGTTCCTTGGCATTTGCAATTCCTCAAACGCCTCATTTACCACTGGAGACTTTAAAATGTGTGAGCTTTGTCTTGTTGCCTCTGGAGGGCTAAGATAAGTCTTGACAGAGTATATGTTTGAGAGTGTGTTTTTCTCTGAAAGCTTCCTCCGGGTAACTTAAGTAAATCTTCAACCACTTACAAACACAGGCACACTTACCTGCACATGTGCACATGCACACACACACACACACACACACACACACACACACACACACACACACACACACACACACACACAAAAGTGCATGCATTTGAGCACATTTGAAGTATTAGATCTCTACTTTTACAGGTTCTCCAGTGCATTTGGCAGAACATTTCATAGCATACTTTAAAGACTGCAAGGGTAGAAAGCCAGAACATACTGACATTTTATCCTCTTACATCTACCATGTCTGATAAAAAAAAATACTGAGGCAAGCCATGCGCTTCAGCACCTCCATGTGAACAAATGGGGCCACTGTCTCCCAACCTCCTACTGCTAAACTGATAGTGATCTGATGGCAAACTATACAGACAAGTGCTTGGCACGGCTGAAGAGAATGAAGCTGTGGTCTCTGTTTCTGGCAAAGACGTAAACTGAAGATGGAAAGATAGAAAATGAAGTCAAGCATGTGTCACACCTTCTGATCGGCAATGTGTGAAGCTCTTCTGCCTGGAGGCTATCCAGGTCTCAAGGTTTTAAAGGAATGGAAGAGATCACAAAGTAGACTTGTGGAGGGAGTAGCAGTGTGCTCAGAAATTGTTATGCAAGTTGGACAATTTTTACCTTACATTTCGTTTTTACACCTAGATGATTTTTAGTTCTCAACTATTTACAATTTAAACCTCTTCACTCACCCGTGTTTAATTCTTGAAGCACAAAGGACAAGAAGGGCAGACATTTAGCTGCTGCTAAATAGAATTTGCCCATTTGACAAGACTTATCTAACTCATGTAAATGTGTGTTGGGACACACACACTCACACACAAGCATGCAGGAATACGAAGCCAAACCAGGAATTGAAGTCTGAAAGATGAAGCAATGCAGCAGCAATAAAATTCAAACACTTCTCTAAGATTCAGTACTAATGGTCTAGACAATGAGCTGCTGCACCTTGTCTTTCCTCCAACCTGGTTAACATTCTCTGTCCTGTATCTACACACACTATGTGGTGTGTTGGACAGCCACACTTTATAATCCTTTTTTTTGGCATTTTTCCTCAGTTCACAGCAGAGAGTGACAGGAAACATGAATAGAAGATAAGAAAATGCAACAAAGATCCCCAGCAGGATTTGAACTGCAGGCACATTGTGGTTATATTGACACCACCAGGCACTGACCCTGGAAGCCTCTACCCTTTGTAGTGTTTTTTATTCTATTTTTTAATTTTTTTGAATTGTTAGATTGATTCTTTCACCAGCATGGAAACAAGTACCGTACTGTATTGGAGATGGAACACAAGAACAGATGACAACTCTGATATGTCAAATTGTAATTTTTCTGCACATATGGTACTCCAGTCCAGGGACTCAACGTGCCATTGGACAGCTGGTAATGAACTAATCTACAAGGCACATTCTAACATACATTTTATAACGACTTTTTTCTTCCTTGTCTTTTTAAAAATTTTCTGCAGGCCACCCTGTGTACATACAGAGACTTGTTTGCGGGGTATTTTAAAGATAATATGATCAGAATTCACATTATGAACATTGTACTTGCTAAATGGGTATATTATAAAACAGCCCTTAGTTAACAATAGCAAGAGATCCTTTAATGACCAACTAATTTCTTTGAATTGCAGTGGATTTAGACGCATAAACAGCAGAAAACAATCCAAATAGATCTATTAAACAGCTCAGATCAATGCTCTGTCCTTCCATATTGAGATGTTTCACGTATGTTGTCTTGACAATACTAATCTCCTTTTAATCACAATATCCAATAATAAAAGAGAGATGACATGAATGGTTGTTGTAGTGAGTAAATTAATTGCTTCCATTTTCTGATTAGCTTATTTGCCATCTTCACTCAATGATCTCTGGTGGGATCACAGACCTTCCCCCACTCATTTCTCTGGACAGATTATGCACAGTTTTGCAGATTGTTTTTTTCTGTTATTTGTTATAAAAACAAAAATATATATCTTGATGTATACGCAAATATTTCAAATATTCACTTTGATCAGCTGGGTTTTGATACCCTTAACTGTGCCAAACATTATCATGTGGGAAAATGCTTATCAGAATCAGATTTATTGCCAAATAAGTTTTCACATACAAGGAATTTGTCTTGGTGTTGTGGTGCATAACAATAAAAAAATAGAAGGTACGAGAAAAAACAAGTATCTATACAAAGTGAGAAAAATACAATTGCCACAAAAGACAGGTGTATTAATATATGAATACAATTTTATGATAAAGGATGAATACAAAATATGTTCTATGTGAAGAAAGCTGTAGACTTTAAAAAATATAATGTACAAGATATTGACTGGGAATGTGCAAATGTTCACAGTATAAACAGTATGTGTAATGTGCAAGTCTAATAATACAAAGAATACAAATAATTGCATTAATGTGGCATGCCGTGTTAGATGTGATATGATGTGCAGACATTGGTTGCAGCCCTATCACCCTCTCAGCAGAGCAAATGACACACTGCAGTCTGCCCTTGTCCTTGGCAGTGGCAGCAGCGTACCAGATGGTGATGGAGGAAGTGAGGACGGATTCATTGATGGCAGTGTAGAAGTGCACCACCATTGGCTTTGGCAGCTTGAACTGAAATAAATAATAATAATAATAATAATAATAAAACATGAAGTACATCCTCTGCTCTGCCTTCTTGGTGAGGGAGCTAATGTTCAGCTCCCACTTGTGTCGACTGGGGAGTCACACGGGATGATGGGGGCAGGAGGGGCTGGGTTCTTTCTGAAGTCCACAATCATCTCCACTGTCTTTAGAGCATTGAGCTCCAAATTGTTTTGGCCACACCAGGACACCAGATGGTCAACCTCCCACCTGTAGGTGGACTCACCACCAGAAATAAACCCAATGAGAGTGGTGTCGTCTGCAAATTTAAGGAGCTTGACTAACTGGTGACTGGAGGTGCAGCTGTTTGTATACAGGGAGAAGAGTAGAGGGGAAAGGATGCAGCCTTGAGGGGAACCAGTGCTGATGGTCCGGGAGTTGAAGACATGTTTTCCTAACATCACGTGCTGCTTCCTGTCAGACAGGAAGTTGGTGATCCACCTGCAGGTGGAGTCAGGAATGTGCAGCTGGGATAGCTTGTCCTACAGCAGAGCTGGGATGATTGTGTTAAAGGCAGAGCTGAAATACACAAACAGGATCCTGGCGTAGGTTTCTGCAGAGTCCAGGTGCTGGAGAATGAAGTGGAGGGCCATATTTAGTGTATTGTCCACTGACCTGTTGGCAGGGGCCTGTTGCAGGGGGTCCAGGAGTGGGTCTGTGATGGATCTGAGGTGGTGAGGAGGGGGAACTGGAGATGATTGCTGGAGTCAGGAGGGATGTGTTAGGACTGTCCTTTTGTCTTTCAAATTGAGAGTAGAACTGATTCAGGTTGTTGGACAGGTGTGAGTTGTTAGGAGAGTGGGGGACTTTCAGTTTGAAGTTGATGATCTATGATCTGAGGTTGGTGATCTCCAGCTGTGATTGGCCACCGCAGCCTTCAGCTGCAGTGATGTTGGGTTGCGTTTCTCCAAAAGTTGACTCTGGTTGACTCCCCTCTCCTAAGCACTTCCTCCTTTTCCCACCTTGGCTGTCTAAGTTTAGCTGTAAACCAGGGTTTGTCATTGTTGCAACTAACCCTGGTGTGATACACAGCGTGATGATACACAGCTGTCCTCACAGAAGCTGATGTATGACTTCAACCTCTGAGTACTCACCCAGACTGGTGGTGGCAGTCCTGCAAATATCCCAGTCAGTACAGTCCAAGCACTTGTGAAGATCCTCCATAATTTCACAGGTCCACTTCTTAGATGTCCTCATAACAGGTTTAGAGAAGTTTAATTTCTGCAGGAATCAGGTACACTATGATGTGGTCAGTGTCCCAGTGCAGCACGGGTGAAGGCATGATATGCACTGTTGATTGTAGTAAAACAGTGATCTAAAGTGTTCTCCTCTCTGGTCGGGAATTTAATCAGTCCACGGTATTGAGGGAGTTCATGGCTGAGATTCCTTTTGATAAAGTCGCCAAGGACAATAACGAAAGAGTCCAGGTTTGTCCGCTCCACACACAGTATCTGGTCAGCAAGCATACACCGTGCCTCCTGCATGTCAGCCTGCGGTGGAATGGTGGAATTATGCTCCACACTTCAGAGCAGAGGAGTCATAGGAGGGACATCATGGTTGAAGTGCATGTACTTGTTTTGGCAGCTGTCTAATCGTATGGAAGGGAGTGATCGTTATAGCAGACAGAACAGCAGTTTGCAACAGTGAAAGAGGGAAATTAGGTAAGTAAAAATCTGAAGGACAGATGCGGTGACTTTATAATAAATATTAACATTGGTGTACTCTACCTGTGGTTCTGTAAAAAATAATATATATAGGAAGGCAGTGTCTGTGATTCCCCAAGAGCCCTCTGATCTCCACCGCAAGCATTCACAAATATCACTGAGATTGGTGGGGAATAAATAAGGAAGATCAGACCTTTTCTGTGCTTAGTCGATACTCCTTTCAGCAGTCTGGCAGCTTGCAGGAGAGGGAGGATGAAAAACGTATCAGGAGAATTTATTGCCCTCAGCCTGACTGTTCAACCCCTCGGCCAAAGCTAACAGCATATAATGCATTGCCCCATCTGGTGATTCTGGCCACATTACGATTTATTTGCAGAATAACTGCACAAATATTAGGAGGCTGATGTAACACCAACGTTCAGGGCCAAGAAAAAACAATAGTGTAATAAACATTATAGTATATGGTTTGTAGTTAATACTATAATACTATAATTTTTTCAAAAATGTTCTGTGCTTTTGAATACAATTTAAAAAATAGAGGAATTTCATGTAATAGTAACTCAACTATTTAACAGGCAAAGTGCAAACTATGAGTTATCAGTTAAGATACAAAATATTGATTTTTGTATGACATTGCTTGCTATTACATTAAGATCTGCAATGATGTATAGCTTTAAAGATTGAGCATGTCAGTGTTATATGGAGGAGGGCTTTATTTCAGGGTTCAGTATCTTCAGTTTTCTTGTCCTTGACATACTGTAGGTAGGTTTATATAACAAATCAATATCACTATATACTTAAGATGGATGTGATTAATTATTACTCATATCCAGAACTAATTTTTTTATTTCATGAGCATGTCAAAACAGCTATGTCGCTCAATTTCTCATCCATAATTTCAGAGACTCATATCTATCTATGAATTAGCCTTGATGGGATGTGGATCTTATTTTCACATGTGGGTCTACTAAGTTAGCTCCACTTTCTGCTGTATAAATACATGTGGAAATGAAATTTTCACCAGTTAATTTTTGATATCTTAAGCACATCTTATTTATGTTCTCCATATCTGTCTCTCCCTCTCTGCACAGTCACTTTTGTAATACTGTTTTAGAGGACAGATGGAGGTTTTGGAGCTTTTTTTATTTGATCAAATAAATCCGGTGGGTTAGCTAGCTATCAGCTCTTTCCAGGCCATCTGTCCCACTCTGATTTCTCTGTCTCCTCCGCTCACTGATCTACCTGCCTGGGTCTGAAGGAGTTACCATCTGAGGATCTGCACAGGTTGTCCCAGCTCTGTTTCATGGGGGCCACATCCTGCACTCTTGCAAAAAGAGAATGCATTGTGTGGGAAGGACTGAGAGCGTTTGATACATTTCAGGGGTTAGGAGCCCAGACGTGGCCAATTTCTCCCTCTGCCACAAAGGCTGATTGGGAGAGTGTTTCCATTTTCTGACAGGTTTAAAGCAGCATCATTCAAAAAGATGGTGGAGAAGGATTTTGAGGTCAACACTGTATATCTCATTTTTTTTCTCTTCTCCATCCCTTTCCCAACTCTTTCACCCTCTCTTTTTTCCTTTTTTTCTATTTTCATCCTTATGTCATTTATCAGTTTTTCTATTTGTCTAGCTCCTCTACCCTGTCTCAATCAGCTTCAGTTCCTGTGGTGAACCTTTAATTAACAAAACACAGGAACAAATTAACACTTGTTATGTGATTTCTTTTTCTAATCAATATTGTATTTTATTCTTCTGATAGTGCTGGTTAAAACAGTGGGTGACAGTTAAATGTTCAAGCAGGATTTCAATAATAAGGAAACATAATATAGTAACAGAGACGGTAGAATACTGCATCTGAAGTAGTCTTTTAGCTTTGCTTTATGGTGAGTTATAAAATGTAAAAGTGAAAGAATACACAAAGCTTTTTGTTGTTTTAGTTAATTAGCTTATAAATATCCAACAAAGGCCTCAAGTCTCAGTGGGGAAAATTATAGTTTCCAAGTTTTTCATGCTCAAATGAGTGAATATTGTTTTGGACAATTCCAAACAAAGCAAAAATAAATCTTAAGAACATCCAAAACATCTAATGAGCTCAAGCCTGTATGTTGTAGTTAATTACTCCTAAAATGAGCACAAAGTACTGCTGAGGTGTATCATCAGTGAAATGCCTGTTAAAGGATTGAGATGTTACAGAGCATGCCAAGTGTTTATATCTAACCTCGGCTCGAGGGTTAGCAATTGGTACTTGATGCTGCCTCAGCGACCATGCTCTTCTAACTCCAATCAATAGTCATGTTAATAAGCAGCACGAATACTTGACACACAGTGTCCTCTCAGTGCCGGGTGAATTGCTGTATTGATCTTTGTACTATCATTTTAATTCCAGTATTTCTTACAAAAGAAGCAAAATGCACACGGCATTGACCCTGGCTGAGTGTGGCTGATGAGGGAGGGAATTAGATTTGTTTTGTTGGTGTTCAGTGAACACTAGTGCTCTCATCTGATGAAAGGGCCACAAAGAACTGCTACAAAGTTTCCACTTCTGACATTTTTGTAACACTAAGAGTGTCTCTTTAGAATACAGTCACGCCTTCCTCCTCACCGCTGACATAATAAAATTGGTGCTTTAACAAGGCAATGCACATGTTTTGTCCATTCTGTAACTCTGGTCCCCAGCAGCGCGAAAACACGTGGCAGATATGTTGCAGAGAAAATGAGCCTGACTGAGTAATGGAGGCCAAGACAGGATTGCTGCCTTTAATCAACTTGAGATGAGGCAGAAGGAAGCCTTCATCATGTTGTGCCTTGGGGGAGCAAGGCAGGACATAAAGAAGGCCAGTTTGATCTTGATGAGCTTTTTAAAGGGTGTCAGGGCTTTGCTGAGATGAGTTTTCATGGGGCCCAGCCATCCCAAGAGGAATGCTTTCAGGTGACACTAATTGCTCCTCCACCCAGCTAGCTGTCATAAGGGGAGAAGACTCTGTCTGGCAGTGGGCTATGTTCTCTCCAACTCTTTCAGTGTCATGATGAAGACAGGAGAGTTAAGATGCATGCAAGAAAATCCGAAGAATAATCAGCAATGCATGAATTTAAATCTATGCAAAACTGCACACTGCTGCAAATAAACTGAGATGTCAAGGGCCGAGAGGCACATCGAAAAGTGAAGCAGATTTATCAGGAAGCAAGAATCTCATCTCATGAAAGTGTTTCAAATGCAGGCGGTCTTAATGGCTGCTTCCTTGTCCACAGAGAAGCTTCTGAAAGCTAAAAAAAAATATAATATTTGAGACAATGGTCACTATATGGTGGTTGCATTTGGTGATCCCAGGAGCATAAAATGGGCAAGCTTAAATGTGAAATTAGTGACAATGAGCAAGTTAGTATTGTATTCAGCCACTGGCTCCAGCACATTCTCATTAAGATTCAGCTTTTGCTGATTGGTAAGGATCCATTGTTTTAGACAGCAGGGCAAACAGGAAATGGCCTTGGCTGTTTTTATATAGAGGTGAATGTTCAATTAAGATAACGTTTTTCATATAATGAGCACTGGAATAAGTCTGTTTTTGTATGAATTTATCAGGAGATACACAAAAACACCAACTGGGTGAACCAAGCTTATTCACACTATGATTTAGAAACATGAGCCTTAGATAGGGGGAGATGAGGTAGGTGCACTAACAGTGTGCTCCACCATATAGGCCAGTGGCTTTTATCATAGTAATGGCACTGCAGCTGGCAAGTCCAATGGCTGTTGATTTATTGCCCCCAGCAGCAGGGTCATTTGATTTCCATGTATAGTGGGATCATTTTGATTACAAACTACTCATTTCAGCATCAGCAATGGCTCCTGTGAGTCAGTGTAAATGTTCATTGCAGAGCACCACCAGATGTTTTCAACAGTGAGTTATCAGTGAGAGCCAGCCTCTCTGGACAGTTAACTCATACTGCATGCTCACAGATAAATTAATAAATGAGTAAGTAAAGATTACACGCCATGCGTAAAAGTCTAATTTGTTTGACAAATTGTTTATTTTAAAGCACCAGGAGAAATAGTTTTTCTTGTCCAAGTAGCATTTTCAGATATATAGTATTTCTTTAGTTTTTAAAGCAGACAGCAATCCCCTAATTGCATGATACAGATGAGCCTATTTAGTTGATCTATTATGTGCAGTGGTGGAAGAACAACTCAGATCCTTTACTTACTGGAAGTAAAAGTAACACTACTACAATGTCAAATTACTAGTCCTACCTTGAAAAGCTCTCTTAACTAAAACTACAAAAGTATATCAGCAAAATGTACTAAAAAGTATTAAAATTACAAGTACTCTACTACAGAAAGGCCACTGTCAGTGTTATATTTTATATATTGTGGGATATCATTACTGATGCATTAATGTGTAAACAGCATTTACTGTCATAGCTGATGAAGGTGGAGCTATAGTTTTAACAATTTACTAAAATATTGGGTAGTTTAAATCTATAATAAAACATCGTATTTTATATATGTTTTGTGTATAAAATCTTAATCTGCAAAGTCACTAGTTAGTAGCTGTCAGGTAAATACAGTGGCGTAAAAAGTACCATGTTTCCCTCTGAAATGTGACTAGTCACAGATTAAAAGCAATGGCAGGCTGCTTTCTGTTTGGATGTGATAATATGGATCTTCACCTCTGCTTACTGTTCACTCTCACAGTTTAACACTGCAGCACACTGCTAGCTCCCGGTTCTACAAAGGTCATGGCAAACACAGCAAGATCAAGGCATTCAATCCTGCAAATATTGTCTTGCTTTGAAACGTTTATTTTAGAGATTTTCCTCCATGTTTTATATTCCGAGTGCAGTGCCAGGCCTGTCAATTGTACTTTGGCCTTGCAGGATGGTCTGTTTGTTGTAGTGGTTTGATTGAAAAGACAGTGGCTAGAGGAGAGAGATGACCCTCTGTCCTCTCTTCTCATTTTGACTGGGCATAGGAAATATTTTATTGGAACACACTTGAAGTGAAAGAGCACCTACTCACAGGAAAGTCTTACATTTCTTGAACATACATGTGTATACATGTGCACACACATGCACACACAGACAAAAACACATACACATACACACATAGTTGTGTTTCCATCACTTTAAACCAAGTCTTCACCATAAAATTAATGATTTATGTTAAGGGGTCTTACTTTTTGTCCCCATAAGAGCGGCGAGTCCCCACAACATTGCTGTGTAAACAGATTTACGTCCCCGCAACATGAGGAATACCTGGACCACACACACACACACACACACACACACACACACGCACACACGCACACACACACACACACACACACACACACACACACACACACACACACACACACACACACACATATGCACGTACATGTGTGTGTGAGTGAGTGAGTGAGAGAGACAGCGTGAAAGCAGTCCCTCTAGGCATTTGGCTGCAGTACTAGTGAAGATAAGGTAATGATGTCTCCTGACATGGCCAATGATTCATAATTGAGGCAGGACAGCTGTTGCTGGCTGCAGTGACAGGTCCCAGGGTGGATGACAGATGATAGGGCCCTCTGGGGCCAAACTATCTATCAGTCCAAATGTTCACTGTCCACTATCTGCTTACCCTGTCCTTCATAAGCCTCCCAGGTATATGTAAACCAAGTGGTCACAGACTCACAACCTGTTTTACCTCACTGAAAATGATTGAAGTTAATGAAATTGTTGCAGTATCACAGTGTGTACCATACATGAGACATAACATCTGTGCAGTCAGGTGTTATGCCTATAATAAATAAACTATAAACACTACTACTGTTCAACGTTGGTGTAATTACACTAGTTTTGTCTGCAATCTGCATTGATTATGAATATAATAATCAAAACCTCACTGAATATGACTGTAAGAATATGATTGATGGAAAATTATCAAAAATGTGTTTTTCCATCACCTACAGTAATAGTGCAACTTTCTCCCAAGATGTTGCAGTAAAACAGTCAAGAAAACAGTCTGATTTGACAAATAAATAATAAGTAGTAACAAAGTTACAAAGAATAAAAACATGTAACAGACAAAAAAAAGACAAAATTAAATATAGTCATATTATCATCATCGTCATCATATAGTCATATTAATAATCAAAAGGACTCAAACGCAACCAGATTAAACATTAAATATTCACAAAGGCTTTCTTATGAAAGAAGGTTTTCATAAGTGATTTAGAAGTAGTGATAGATGTAGTCTGTCTCATGTCAATAGGCAGTGTTCAAAAGTCTGTGGGTTTTAACAGACCATTTTAAGAGCAGAGTTTTTGACTTGTCATAGCAGGAAAAGCACCCAAGCACAGGTGGAACTGATAACATCAATGATGGCTCAGTGTCTGAGGAAGCCACACTGTACTGGTGAACCATCATACACTATACCAGGGCCATGGATTTGGAAATACTAAATTGGATTCAGCCATCATTAATGGTATTAATTGCACCTGTTCGTTTCCTGCTTTAGTATGTCAAAATGTCTGAGGTGAAAAAGGTCTACTGCACAGACCTGGTCACCCTTGGTTACGAGCTGAGTCCTAGGAATAACAAGCAGAGCTCCATCCATTGATCTAAGGGAGCTCACAGGCATGTAAGGAGTCAGCAAATCAGTAATATATTTTGAAGCAAGGCAGTTAGCTTGCACAATATGTTCTTATCTCTTGATGCCAGTTATAATTCAAGCAGCAGCATTCTGTACCAATTGGAACTGGTGAACTGAATCAAAGTGCATTATAGTAGTCCAGGTGAGAAAAACAAAAGCATGTACAACTAAATGTAAATTAGGACATAAAAATTACCTACATTTAAAGATTTTCTTGAATTAAAAAAAAGACTGTTATTGGACTGAAAGGTATTGGATTGCTATGGAACATTTAACCGTGTGTCACCTATATATGAAGAAGACATCATGGCTTTGTGGATATTATTTAGTATTGATGGATTAAATGAGGGTAGAAAAATATTGTCATTGATTAATATTTATGTTGAAAGTAGATGACCCTTACTTTGATAGTGACAGAAACATGTGCAGATGTGGATATGTGTACAAATAATTTTTAACTTGCCATGATTTCATTTTGGATGAATGAAAACAGAAGAAATTCTCAACCAGTTTACACTTGCAATGTGTTTAGTCATTTGTTACTGCTTTGTTACAAAAGAAAGATGTCTTGTCAGATGGGTGTCAGGACAGTAGACTGTTCTTTTAAAGTGTGATGTTCAATAGCTTTTGTTGAAGTTCTTCAGTACTACATTGCAACCATTGCAGAGCACATATTTTTGAATTATGAAAGACTGCCAACCTTGCAGCAACTGGCTACAGGAATTGGTGAACTGAGCAAGGATACTACAGATACTTTTCATCAGGTGTTTTTTGAAGCAATGGTTGACTAAAATATCAGCCATCTCTCATCCATCAGCTTAATAACAGAAACACATAACAGGGAAATAATTCCTGATGGAAACTGAGAGATAAAGGAACTTATAGTTTTAAATTAAATATTTAACGTGCCTATGTCACTGTATGGTTAGAAATGCCAGGATGAAATAGCAAATTACACATTTTCTAAATTCCCTGTTCCTTGAAAATACAAGACTACAATACAAACAATAAATCACAATACAGTCAATTATAGATGTAATTTAGAGTAGATTCTCCAAGGTTTGCATTTTCTAAATTTATCAGACTATCAAATTAAACCCATGGTCACTGAAATTGCAATTCCACATTGTCAGTCTTATTTCTTGAATATTTGAATATGAATATCAAATTGGAGGAGTTATTGTGCTGCACTGTGGGGTAAAATATGAGGTTGTAATAAGAGCAAGTATGCTCACCCGAAGTAACCCAATTTCCAAAGCATTCAAGCCCTCCATATTAACTGAGACAAAAAAGGAAAAAATCAAAAAAAGAACTGTGCCTAAGGCTTTGTCATTGCTGTTGCCCTTGAGAAACTGAGAAAACATGGGATCTAAAATAATGTGACATTTCTTTATTACTCACTGTGACACTGGTTTGAGGCTGCCGTTTGGCTGTTGTTTGTAACCACCTAAGCTACAATGGCAATATGCACAGTTTTTATATTTGTTAACAACATAAAGATTTTGTGATTTTGTAACACAAAAAGCAAAGGAATATCTGCTGTTTGACATTTTTGATGTACTGTTTGACTGTCTGCTGTGTTCTCAGTTGCTTGTCTGAAAACCTCTCGAGTGTTGTTTAATTCTGGTTGTGATAAAAATCAAATTAATCAAAGTGGCTGACCTCATGGATCATTCCAGAAGAAGTCACCTCTAAGCTCAGTCTCAGAGTGTCCATTAACCTCTCCGTGCTCATTGTCAGCTCCCCTTCGACTGAGTGACAGTTAGTCAACGTGACCACATTCATTTTGCTGCTGCTGTTGTGCTATGTGCTCATCCTGCCCACTGTCTTGGCTTTTCCAAGCGGTTGCACTAACACTCCTGCACACGTATTACTTCAGGGACATCAGCCTATGGAGGGCAACACTTTTTCTGCCTCATGGCATACCTGAGACCTGAGCCCACTACCTATGACAGCATTAGCTTTCAGAACATGATATGAATTTCATTGCTGGCTGAAACATCCCATCCAGGGAGAGAAACACCTGGTGGAACCCTCTTTTCTCTCCCTGAATTACCCCCTAGACAGAATTTTGATAAAATTACAAACACAAGTGGTATCCAGCTTCTACAGCTCTGCCACATGCTGGGTCTGTAGATAGTCAATGGTAGGTTACAAGGAGACTCTCTGGGCTGTTACACATTTAGTTCAGCTCTTGGCAGTAGCACGGTAGACTATGACATAACAGATTTGGACCCAATGTCTCTCAGAGCTTTCACAGTCAACGCATTCACACCACTATCAGATCACAGTAAGATCACTGTTATTTTGAAGAGAGCACACACCAACCATGAGGCCTCTAAACCCAGTAAACTGTACAACACCACACATTTATATAGATAGAAATCAGACAGCATGGAGAGCTACCAAAAGGCATTTGAAAATCCCAAAATCCAATATTCAATTGATTTCTTTCTTTCTAAAATGTTTCCCCATAATAATGAGGGTGTAAACTGTGCTATGGGCAAAATTAATGCAATTTCTGATAAATTTGCATTGTTTTGAAATTTGAAAATCTCTAATCAAAAACAAAAACAAATAAACAATAACAAATGGTTTTACAATGATTGCAAAAATATGAACAAAACAAAACAAAACAAAACAAAATCAACTGGCAATACAAAATGTCAGCATTTGGATTAATTATTTTACTGAATTATACAGCAATATTATTGAGAACATTGACCAAAACAAAATACACACTAAGTGGAAAACTTTAGAATTAGTAATTAAAGACAACCAAAACCCTCTAGATGCTTCAATAACAGAGCAAGATGGACAGCATCCAATCCCTGAAAGCTAAAAAGCCTGTGGAGTCAACAGCATTTTAAATGAAATGATTGAATACTCTGACCATAAATTTGCTATACTCAAACTTTTTAATAGAATTCTAGCAGTTGGCACCTTTCCTGACATATGGAATAAAGATCTAGTAACATCAATTTTATAAAAATGGAAATAAATATGACCCAAACAATTACTGTGGAATCTGTGTGAATAGTAACCTGGGAAAAACCTTTTGCAATATTATGAATAAAAGACAGTTTTATCAATAACCAAAATGTATTGAATAAATGCCAAATTGGATTCTTACCAAGGTTTCGTACAACAGACCACATCTATACCCTCCACACCCTAATTTAACAAGAATTAGACAAAAAGAAAGAAAAAGGCCCATGCATGTTTTATTGATTTCAAGAAAGCCTTCAATTCCATCTGGCATGAGGCTTTTTCTATTGACTACTTAACAGTAGCACTGAGGGAAAACATATGATGTAAACAATCTATGTACACAAATAGTAAATGTGCAGTTAAAATAGGAGACAAACAAACAGCCCTGTTTTCCCAGGGTTGTGGGGTGAGGCAGGGGTACAATCTAAGTCCAACCCTCTTCAATTTATACATTAATGAATTTGTATATCAATTAGATCAATCCACTGCATTTGGTCTCACCCTGAATGACACAGAAATTAAGCATCTCCCAAATGCAGATTTCTTGGTGTTGCTGACACCAACAAAAGAAGGTCTACAGCAGCACCTTAACCTCCTGCATGAATTCTATCAGACCTGGGCCCTGACAGTGAACCAAAAAAAAAAACAAACAAAAACAAAATATATGATCTTTCAGAAGCAGTCCATATGTAAGGAAAACACACACAATTTCTATTTGGATATCACTAAATTACACTATACAAAGAACTACACATACCTTGGCCTCAACATAAGCTCCACAGGAAGCTTCAACTTGGCTTTGAAAGATCTGAGAGACAAAGCAAGGAGAGCTTTCTATGCAATTAGAAGAAATATTAAATTTCAATTAAAATCTGGCTAAAAAAATTCCAATTCTTATTAGAACTGATAATTCTCTATGGCAGTGAAATTTGGGGACCAAAATTAAATAATAAATTTAGCAAATGGGACAAAACCATCATAGAACATTCCACACAGAGTTCTGTAAGAACATGTCCAAAAATCACACCCACAGTAGGATAAAGTGCCCTCTAAGGTGTCCCCACAAGCTGATAAAATGCCTTCTAAGGTGCCCCCACAATATGATAAAGTCCCCTCACAGGTGCCCCCTGAAGTCCCCTCACAGGTGCCCCCACAGTATAAAATATGGTACCCCAAAAGCAAGAAAACATGATGTGCACTTTAAATGAAGAGGATGCAATGCAGTGCTCTATGAGTTGCCATAGTGATGGGGTGAGCTGGAGGTTCTATATAGGAGTCCTTCTAGTGAATAAAAAGGGGGGGAAAAGGGGAAAAAGTGCAATTTAGGGTTCCCTTAAGTCTAACATACTGAAGAGCAGAATTGGGTGCCCTTTCAATGAAAAAAAGTGCCCTTAATGGTGCACTGTATGGGAGGAAAAAATGGTGAAGTGCCCCTCCAGTGAAGATTATGAGATACTATGCCCTATAAGATGCCCTTATGATGGAGTAGACTGCCCATTATGTTAGAAATAATGTATGCTTTATGTAGGCTGACCATAAGGAAAGTGCATTAGGAGTGCAGTCTAAGCTGTAACCTTGATCCTACGGCAATTTGTGAGGTAGGTAACATAGCAAGGCTTTTTGTAGTTGAAATAAGGGTATACATTAAATTGTATTAACTATGCATTACTAATGTGTGTAGACTGTATTTTCCAAGTTGGTTTTATATGTAGGCCTGTTCAAAGCTGTAAAACATGCCAAACAATATGTTAGACTGATAGTAGCTAACTAGCTAGATATGTACTTGACCATTTCTATACTAAATATTTGGTACGAACTGGAAATCAGCCTTGTGGTGTAATAAAATCACATAGGAAATCATTAGAGTATTATTTATTCAAAATGCGTTTACAGCCCTTTAGCTTGGATTAACTTGTACTTGTAGAGAGTGAGATTAGCAATGGGTTACCCTATGATTACAGAATGTCATGAAAAGACAGAAAATTGAACACAATATAAAGGAATCTGCAAAATGCAGCTAGAGGCAGCAAGGGAGGAGATGACAGATATAGAGGTAGATTTGCATTAGCCATTAGCAATTAGATGGGATGCCCATTAGAATTTAAACCTCTGTCTTGGCATGTTAAAAAGTTTTAAAAAATGTATCCTGTCATGAAACTAATGAAATCTGCAAGGGAACCTTATGAGTAACTGCTAACAGGCAAACAAACAGAGCGGAGTGAAAACATCTGCCTTGGCAGGGGTAAAATCATACATGACATGAGAGGCAAGAGGGCTAGTGCAGTTCTAGTGCTGTATGTCAGTCCTTTAATGCCCCAAGTAACTGGAAAGGCATGATGAAGCTGCCTAATCTTTCAAGGATATTTTCCACTTCTATGACATGTAGGGAGACAGTACTGTCACTGAACTGAGGGTGTTCCACTCTTCCTATGCTCTCCATACCAGCAACATCCAAGCTATGCTTAAGTGTCTTAAAGAAAATTATGTGGACACAGTTTTTCCAAAGCTGACAAAACTCCTCAGAATAAATGCCACATTGACATTGCCAGTGACAACTGCATCAGTTGAGCGATCATTCTCCAAATTGAAGCTGATCAGCTTAGAAACAGATGTGGAGAGGAAGGATCTCAGATCTTCTGCTGTTCATTCAGAGGGACATCCCAACTGACCATAACAAGGTCATTAATATTCACAAACTCATGGCCTCCTTTTATCTCACCAATCTTGCCTCTCGCTTCCCTGACAAGACCGGTTCCATGTTTCTACTTGTGTTTGAGAAATAAACATTTAAAACATTACCCATTCCCTGTATTTTATTACAGAGAAGTTTGCAAAGTAAATGTTTAAAAAGTAAATCCTTTTTAAAACAGAGGTGTTGTTTTCCTTACATTCAGAGTCAACATATAACATGTTAATCTCAATAGGCGATGTAGCCTTTTTACCAAACATGCATTGTTGTTTTCTGTTGATGGCTGTTGAATGTTTCAGGTGCCCTTTATATTTTTTTGCCCCTGCTCCTCAGACAGCCTGAGTCCGCCACTGAAGTGACCCATTTTTTTCAGAGCAACGTAATTCGAGTAAACTTGGCTTTAAATGGAAATGCAGCAGTGATGGGGCTGAATTAAGACCTCATCTGGTGTGAACTGAGACGTCAGAAGTCAACAGGCCTGTGTGCAATGTGATTTTTTATTTTATGTTAAAATGAAATGATGAGGGTAAATAGAAAGAAAAGTGTCCATCCTCACAGTGCTAAAAGCACAATTCACTGACTGTTATTCTATGTGCAATGTGTTGGTCTATAGAGATTCTTTGCAAAGGGTAAGTCAGTCAGTGAACCATTTGCTAGCATGACTTCATACTGTACATGATGCACTAAGGTAGGGCAATAAAACCTACTGTATGTGTAATCATATTGCCTCTTCTCTTTTTTTTAGGTGCTAAATGTGAGTGTGTTGGAGGGAGAACAGGTGACAGTAGAGGATACGGGTGGCCGAGAATCCTTCATCCTTGCCAATGAGTCAGTCTTGATGCGGGGCCTTGTACTACGCAGCTGGAGCAACCAGATCTCCATCCGTTTTCGTAGTGACCAACAGCACAACTCCGGATTCCTCCTGCTGCATTACCAAGGTGAGCCATTACTATGCTAACTATAGTATGTTCACCATAAATTAATCCAACAATTGCTCAGCTTAGGGTTTGACCATGTTACAACAAAAAAGTAGTAACAAGGTCTCATTCTTACACAATGCTCTATTCTTAAATATTGACTGTCGAGCTTACCATAATTTACAGATACAAAATAACACATTCATAAGCCCCGTGAAGTGTACAGGCTTTCCCCCCCTACTAACTATTTCCCCACACTGTTCATAACATTTTTCTCTCTTTTTTTGGGTATGTATGTTTCCACTCTTCCCCAAAAGGAAATTGTGTGAAGGAGCATTTCTAAAACTGCTGATGTTCTCAAAGGAGACCTCACTGTCATGCACTGTGTGTGGCATCCATTGTGAAGTTGTCAGTCAATCAATCAATCAATCAATGAATCAAGCAATCAAGCAGTCAAGCACTCAAGCAATTAGTGAGTAGGTCAGAAGTGCAGGAGGATAGCTTGCTAGGGGAATTTACATATTCAAGCTATTTTTGTGAGCACTGAATGCAGTTGTCCTCTGCATAGATTAAACATAAGCAGAATTAATAATTACAGTAAATGTGTTCAAATAGTAACAACAAGAGAGTGTGGCAGCAGAAAAATCAGGAGAAATAGTTACCGTATGCTGTTGGTGAATATGATGGCCCATAAATTCCTCTCTTGCTTGTTATATGCGTGACATCGATCTTCCATGTCCACAACACTGTCTGTTTATCTTAGCAATCTCACAAAGTGGCCACCAATTACATGCCCCATCGATTTGAGTTGATGGTGGAAGCTGGTGGACAAAACATTCATTCCACCACATTACTGTGGCACTTTCATCAGCTCTAAAATGAAAGCAACCATCAAAACAGTGCCGCTGACGTGAGATAAATCAGCCCATCGCTGTTGGATGTGTGAATATCGCTGTGTGGTCAGGCTGAATGATGACAGCGTGGGGTCAGTGCAGATCATACAGGGTGATGCATAGATGGAGCAGATGGTGACAAATAGTTTAAATGTATTATACTGTCAGTATGTGTACTTTTCTCCTTCACTTCTCTTCTTTGCATTTCAGTAGAGGAGAAAATAATAAATCCTACCCAGCATAATTTTGTGGAAAATGTATGTTTTTCCAGGTTTATTGATGAGTGTAGATAGACACCCTGTACCATTTCTTTGACTATTTTGTGCTGTTAAAATAAACACTATATCAATCTATCCATCTAAGTATTGTACCTATTGCGGGTTTGCTCAGTTTGGCCTCAACCCAAATACAGATCACGGCTAAATTTACTGCTAGATCCTGTTGTGTCTGACAGTGCTACAGTAGGTATTCCTGTGCCCTTACAACAACAACTGATATCAAATTTCAAAACATTTACACTAATGAGAAAAAAAATGCATTGAGCAGACTTCTAGAAGACTACACGTATTGGAGACAGAAAATATTTCAATTTGTGTTCCTCTCCTCGGTAAGCCAGAGTATCACCTTGTCCTTTTATAATGGGCTGAGAGAAATGTGATTGGACAAGCGTGGAGAAGGAGACAGAACTGTGGAGAGATGGATCCAAGCTCAGGGTAATTAATATCTGCTACAGTGTTGGCTCTGCCTGCGATGGCAGACTGATGGATGTCTCTATAACATTAGCAGTGTGTTTTACTGTTTATATGTAGACAACAGGGAGCTGGAGTGTGGGGCACGGGGGGGGGGGGGGGGGGGGGGGGGGGTGATGCACCACTTCCCTTGTATATCCTTCTCCTAAGATGTTCCCCAATAAACACACATGCACATATCTGCATCTACATAGAACAGAGGGTATTAATGTCTTCATTGTCCATTCAACAATAATATGCAGAGACAACTACTGCAGCTGCAGTACAGTATACAGAAAAAAATGACATCCATACATGCAACTAACAATGCACAACATATAACATGAATTAAATAATCCTAAGAATAAATAACTCTATATGCACATAATCAGTGTTATTTGCTGGTGAAATAACATTTATCTTTTTAGTATTCAGGTTTCCACAAAATTAACTCATTTTGCTATGAAAATAATTAAAATCGCAATTTAGAAGTTATGACTTATTAGGCTCTATAAATCCAAAATACTAATACTTATTAATACTTATTGTTATTGCAATGATATAGACAATTACAAAATACTTAAGTGGCAGGTTTATTAGTGACATAGACAGTTATGCATGAGCTGTTGTCCAAGTCCAAGCCATCACCCTGGAGAGCCATAAAGAGGTAATAAAAATTTGACTTTTTTGAAATTCTGGGACAAATCCAGGCCTGACTATTTTATCTAGTATATTATAATGACAGCACTTTCATGTGACATGGCACAGATATTCTTGGTTTTATACAGAATGCAATATAAAAATGGATCAACTTGCTTTTCTGTAATAAAAGGATATGCTGCAATTTTAACTCCCAAAGCCTAATTCATGTGCGACAGTGCCTGACAGCATTTTGCGAGGATACTTTATCCTGCTAGCGGCAGCCAGACTAGCAAACTAAACACAGAAGTGAGATTTCTGCCATTCTGAAGCATAGTATTGGGTTAATTAGAGAGCTTGCATGCAAAAGAGTTAAGTTAGTTGGCAGAAAATATTACTGAAGTGATATTCTGACCTTTAACAGGGAGGTCAAGGAATATTGTCATTTATTTAAAAAGGAATATCATTTGTATGCATGAGCATTGTAAGTGCTGATAATTGAATTTAACACTGCACATGCAAATGTGGACAACCCTAGGCCTAGATCCCTACAATTAAAAAGTTGCTTTATTGAACTTAAGTTGTGATGAATTGAATAACTACCTCTCGTTATTCAGTTGATGGATATATTGTTGCCATCATATCTGACCTCTTAACAAAGAGGTGAGCTAAAAATTGTCATTTCAAGATTTTATGAAGTACATAGAGCATAAATCAGTGGCATTGCCAATGGCACTGATGTTCTACAGAGATTATTGATCGGCTGTTACTAATAAGCTGTGTTGACAAGTGAGGTGGCCAGAGGACCTCTGCCACTGGCAGTATAATCCACCGTGTGCCACAACTCTCAGTAGCATTAATGAGATGCTGTCTCTAGTCCAAAGTTATTTCTCTTTAATAGGCTTTATTGAGTAAATGACCATTAAAATCGAGTTTTTAACCCAACCACATAAATATCAATAGGGCACATCATGGCAGAACTATGGTCTGGCTTTTTACAACTGAATCACTTTCCCAGAGACAACACTATTGATCTTTCTGTGAAAGGTAATCCTTTGGTGCACAGCCAGGACATGAGGCTTGGATACAGTGACAGTCACACTATCACAAGTCACCTGCTAACCGCTTTACAACTGCTTTTATATCAAAACAATAACAACTGATGAGAGATGACTAGTCATCAGCACAGGAATTGTTCTCCCTGGAAACACATTTTACCGTCTAAATGTAGATGTAACTCATGGTGGATAATATTCTGCCAATAGCACTGTCATTAAATATAGTAACAACAATTGACACTGCAATCATTGTTTGTGCTATGTTCTGTCACAATATTTCATTATCTCCTGCCCTCACCTTGCCAAGTTTGATCACATTCCAGCTGTCTACCTGAAGTGATACACCACTTTAAATACAAGTTTATTAGGCTTGAATGGAAAAACATTTTATTTGATAGTTAACTTTCTGGCTTCCTCAGTTCATCTATTGTGCCCTAGTCAACAATATTTGTCCAATATTGGTTGGAGACCAGAATTCTCAATTTGAAGTACTCAGATGAATGAAAAATGTGCATACAGAATAAAAGGAAATGTTTTCTCTCTTTAAATGATTTCCAGAAGTTGATCTTAAGCATCTTTAAACAGAAGGCTGAAGAAATCATAACTCATTATGGATCCAAAATACAGATTCGTGGTTCATTACCTTAAACAAGGACACAAACCACTTGAATGTCAGATAGCTGAGGAAGCAGGATAAACAGAAATATTTTATATTTCAAAAGAGCTATTAGGCTACAAATCAATAGCTGTTGCACAGGTGAGCAACAGAGAGAAATAAAGAAAATAAGACAAGACATGCGCCTTTTGAACCCCTGAGAACAAGTGTAAAATGACAAAATAAAGTTAAAAAAAAATGACCCATGTTCAGATGCCTTGTGATTATATACTGGCTATGACAAGCTACATATAAAACAACTGTCTAACTTGAAACTATGCTATTTAAATCGCAAAGGCTTTCTGCTTTCTTTTCCTCTTTCTTATCTTTTTAAGGACACTGATTTTAATACAAACAATATGTGTCACTCACAGGTAATCAGTGTGAGATACTGTAGCACATATGGCAGTAATGTTTCCTTGATTTGACCTGTGATCACAGTGGGGTGATAACTGAAATGCAGTGTCTCATAGTGTTTTATACAAAATATTTTGCCCCTTTTACATAGGGATTCATTATAATACTATTATAAACTATAATTCAGATTTCAGAGAAATTTCGCATAGTAGTTTCACAAGTACTGTAACTGTAACTTCCTTAGATGTACAAAAAATGTTTTTGGTAATACACATATGTCGTGGATGATCTTTTCCAATTTCAGTGTCTCTAATAAAGCTGAAATTAGACATGCAATGCTGGATCATACTAGTCTTGTTGTAGAACTGAAGATTTTACCTGAGTATCGCCAGTGTGACAGTTTTCTTCTCCTCTACAAGGAAACGATAACTAAAGACATAAGCGCCACAGCTGTTTCCTGTGGCTCCACAGTACCATCAGCTAATCTTCCTGGGTGCCTGTGCAGTGGATCTATTATTTATAATAGCAAAACAATCAGACTTTATGGCCCAGCACCACATCTACCGGAATGGAGGCAGCACGTAATTTAATACTTCAGGAATTGGCTCCACAATTTTTGCCTCTGGCTCTCCCACTGCATGCTCAATGGGGATGTAAATGCCGCTATGATAATGGCAATAACTAGGTTCATTGGAGCTAGTGATAAACTATGAATTGAATGGATGACCCAGGGGCAGTGTACCTCGTCCCTGTGGCTCACTGATTTACTGCAGGAGAAAGGCCTGTTTCATTATGGTGGTAACCAGTGGCTTGTATAAAAGAAAAACCCAAGTCAGTAGATTAAAACATTGTAGATAGGGGGCAGTTTCACAAGCTTTTATGGCCATCATGTGTTTAGGATTTTTCCCTCGAGTTCAAGTTCAAAGATTGAATATCCAATTTAGCTTCAAGGTAATGCTAGACACATCACTAAAGTTTTGTTGTACATCTACAAATGTCTGGCTGTAATGAAAGCACTTCAAATCCAGCTTGCTATAGAATGTCTCATCTTTTTTTGTGCTGTTTAACCTCCACTTACTCAGCATCTGTGCAGGCAAAGACTTCTAAACCCAAATTTACTGAAGTATCCGTGTGTGAACCAACAAGTCTGCCTATCTACTAACCTGTTAGCTTTCCCTTTCTACATGTGGCAAATGCACCAGCTCTAAATATATGATGTTAAGAGGCCGGGCTCTTAACCCTTTTACTATGGAACCTGTTCCAAAATATATTAACAAATGTTTTAGTTGATGTTTACTTTATCAGGACAATTTAGATTGGGTCAGGCATGTAATCAACACCTGAAAAATAACAATATAGTGAAGTTACTGTCAATATCCTTAGCAAATATTAACAGTATATGTGGATCAGATGTTGCCATTTTCCCTCCTTTATTCATGCATATAGAAATGCACATGGCAGTGATTTATGATACAGTTCTGTAATGTTCAATATGATGGGAATCAAGCAACAAAATCTGGGTGTAAGCAAAAATAGAAAGCAGTAACAACTAAGCAAGGCTCAAGCCAAACAGCCCTTCAGCTATGTAGCTGAAAATGCAGTAGTCCATGTTGTAATTCTGTAAACACCAAATAACCTTAATCATATTAACATAAGTAGATTAAGGTGTTTACACTACATGGACCATGCCTGATTATTATCATAATTGCTTTTAAGACTGCAAATATAATTTTTACGCTTACAGGTCCTCCAATATGCCCTTCGCTTTGTTGTTTTCTCCTTCTATTAGCTCTTATTTAAGCTTTGCGTACAGTCCATTAAGCTGAAACATGATGTGCAACTTGCAAAGTTTGAGTAAGTCTGTAGCTTTTAAAAGGTTTTTGTATTTTGTGGCTGCACAACATGCCGTCATTGTATCACAACCCATAGTGGGTCCAATTATGTTGCTTGTTCTGTTGTTCACACATTGCCAGAAGTTTAAAAAAAGTTTTAGTCTGGTCATTAAAGTGCCTACACTAATGAGGTAGAACAGTGTGGTTATTAGACGGGAAGAGAAGGTTGTTTAATAGCTTCCATTACAGACTTGGTTTGCTCCCTCCATTATCCATGTGAACTTCATCCCGTCCTACAGCATTTATTTAAAAACAGGGACAGGACAACAATGCAAAGCAAGTCCAGGGACATTGATCTTACCCTGCTGGAATCACGACTCTTTAGCAACCACTACATTGGCAATTCCTCTTCAAGCTATCACACTATGGGCCCACTACGATATTCAACTGATCAGCAACATTTCCATTTGTCAAAGTATTTGCACTGGACCACGTAGTGATGTTAATTACTGTTCTGCTGCATATCTCTGTACATTTGCATACTGTATGTAACTGGTAAACTGCAATTAATTAAGAGCTGAAGTGTTTAGAAACAAAGTTGAAGGTGGATTAAAAAGCATCCCTGAATGTGTGGACCAGATATGTTGTGGGGATGTAAATCTGTTTACACAGTAATGTTGCAGGGATTCGTCTTCCTTATGGGGACAAAAAGCAAGTCCCCTCAATGTAAATCATTGATTTTAGGGTGAAGACTTGGTTTAAAATTAAGGTCAGTTAAGGGTTATGTTAAGGATAGAGTAAGGGTTAGGCAAGTAGTGGTTAGGATAAGTCTCCAGGAAATGAATGTGTGTATGTGAAAAACAAGACGGCAGAGACAGAGTTAAAACGTTGTACCCGATTTCTTTGCACAAATATTGGTGAAATGTGTATTTTTGTTTCCCCATTTATATCTAAATGTCTACCACTTGCTCAGCACTGGTTTGGAGGGGAGACAATATGGTCAACAATGCAACAAAGCAGCAGGGGTTATACACAATGCAGGACACAGAGGCTTATGTTGTGGAGCCAGTTAACATTGTTGACTCTTTGTTTTGGCCAGAAATTGACTTTTTTTTCCCAGGATTTGATTATGCATATTCAAATGAAACGTCAAGTCCAGGGATATTATTCATCTAGAAACTTAAGTTTGTTTTTACACTGAAAATCTCCCTCAGGCCTCAGACTGGTTAACGAATATTTAAAATTGTGTTGTTCTGTTCTGTTTAAGTGTTTCATCATAAGGTCATATATGTATTCAAATATGTATAGAAGTATTTGCACTTTCATTACAGAGCTGATCATTAGCAAATTAATTAACTGCATTTGGATGTAATTGCATTTGCATTATAGCATTAACATGCCGTCACTTTTTAAATGATCAGTACTATGTAACATCTTGGGCATCAAAGATTATTCATTGGACATACCACAGCAGCTATAATACATTTAAATATAATTTTCTGACATTACATTTACACAGCCTAATTAGCACATTAGTCTTCCTCAAGGCAAGTCACTGAACATTATTATAATGCATTTCAGTAGATATGTTGGCTAGTTACCAGCCACAGAGATGCCAAAAATACCACATTATACTGTAATAAATTAAACTAACGCCTTTGCCTTCTTTCTAGCCTTTGTGCTAAGCTGTACATTCCCCAAAGAGCCTGCTGGTGGAGAGGTTTCTGTGACGCACCTCCATGCTGGCGGAGAAGCCTACTTCCACTGTTTCACCGGCTACAGGTTGCAGGGTCCCAAAATGCTCACCTGTCGCAATGCAACTACACCTTACTGGAGTGGAAAGGAGCCCCGATGTGTGGGTAAGATGAATCTGGTTCTTTGCCATTAACACTAAGGGCAGTTCAGGGCAATGAGGTAGCCCCTTCTTGAACTGCAACAACAAAACAGCTCAAACGTTTGTGTAAAAAAAATTACACAAACCAAATCGCACTTATACTGTAGGTCTCCTTATATCTTCAGGTTAATTTGGATGTTGGCTACCTGTTTGTTTATGATTTAATTTCTGTTTTTGTACTCAATTACCTTGTTGTAACTGTGACTGGGGACAAACTACTAAAGCAAACTTGTTTTTTTAATTAAATTTGTTCAAGTGTTTTACAAATACATGTTTTAAATAGTTTTCAAATTATTTAGAATCTGACAAATTAGAAGTATATTAGAGGTATATTGTAAGCCCCTTTTGCCTATTTTCCATTACAATACAGGTGATTTTGATTAACGAAAGCTTTCAATGGGTTGTCTCCCATTGAGTTGATTAGTTACACGCCGAGGCCAAATGAGTGTGTTTGCATGTGATTAGCAGCACAGGGAGCTATTCTTTGGAGACAGGGCAAAACAAGGCCATTGGACCTGGCTGCCTTAATTAGAATTGGGCCGCATGACTATCCTTCTCCTGCTGGTAAACGCTCATCTGCCAGTCCCAGCCTTTCTCCATTCCTGCCTGCAGCTGCTCTGAACTGATAGTGTTACTGCTGCTGTTTTGCTGTTCCTTTTACAAGTCCATCACACACAGTCACACACTTTTAGACCTAGGTGAGCTGCCCAGTGTTGCCCAGCCACAGTCCACTGGATCCTGATGCAATCTATGCTCAGACAGGGACTTTTGGTGCCGTTACTTTTCTCATTTAGTCCTACCTTCTAACTCTGTCTCCTTTCTCGCCTTTCTCTCACATTCATATAGCATCCTGTGGAGGAATGATAAAAAATGCCACCTATGGCCGGATCGTCTCTCCTGGATTTCCTGGCAACTACAGCAACAATCTGACGTGCCACTGGGTCCTGGAGGCGCCTGAAGGCCACCGGCTTCATATTCACTTTGAGAAGGTGGCTCTGGCAGAGGATGATGACAGGTGGCAATCTCACACAAAATCAAACACATTTAGAATGTAAAGTAAGAGACAGTGTGTGAATTTTTGTGCGTATTCAGCTAATAGACGGCACCAAGCTTTAAACTCATCTTCTGAATTACATTATGACTGTAGATAGAGCTATAAATAATCCAAATCTTTAGGGAGTGACAGATGAATTTGAAAGGACCTTTTTATCATTTTAATACTTTAACAGTGCTCTATCATGCGAATGAATTGACTATGGAGGTGAGTGGTAGGAAACAGCAATTGCATTACATTCTTCTTCAGTAACTACTGATCCACATGGCTATCGTCACACATGGCCATTCACCTCATTACGGAGTGGCGGAGAATGTTATCACATGTTATTACAGCCACCACTGGAACAGTGAGCAGCTTTTATGCTTCTCTTACTTCTCACTCACATCTCTTTTTAATCTATCTTTCTTCTTTCTGTGTATGTGTTTTTAGGCTGCTGATTAAGAACGGCAACAACATAGACTCTCCCCCTGTGTACGACTCCTATGAGGTGGAGTATTTGCCCAATGAGGGTGTGGTCAGCACTGGACGTTACCTGTTTGTAGAATTCACCACAGACGGGACAATGACCTCCACTGGTGCAGCCATTAGATACGAAGGCAGGTTTATTATGCAGATTGCAAGAGTGTGCTAATATAAAGGAATATACTATATCTCATCACTTATGCATGATGCCATTTCTTTTTGTGTCCTCAGCTTTTGCAAAAGGGATGTGCTACGAGCCATTTGTGAAGTATGGCAACTTCAGCAGCAGTGACTCCACCTACAGTGTGGGTGCAGTAGTTGAATTCTCATGTGACCCAGGCTACACGCTGGAGCAAGGCTCCGTAGTGATTGAGTGCGTGGACGTGCAAAACCCACAGTGGAATGAGACCGAGCCAGCCTGTAGGGGTGAGTCAACTTATTTCATTTGCTCGAGTAATTCTGAGACATTAAATCTTTTTTAAAAATGTATACTCCACTGGAGAAAAAAGAGCAAATATGACTGACCTGAGGACCCAAGACTTTCATTGTATGCTTATTCATTGCAGGAGCTTGTGAAGTATTTTTATTCAAACATCAAGGACCACTAGCAGTTAACTATATCCTCTTAAGCTGCCTTACTCTGATCCTTGATAAATTTTCTCTTAAAATTATAACAATTGCTTATTTTAATATGTGTTAATATAACCCACTTGAAGGGAAGATTTTTAGAAGTGCCTAGGATTAGAGGCATACAATAGCTAGCCTTAGCTGAACACTGCCACATTACATAGACGACACACCATACTAAGTAACAGTTTACCCCTGAACCTTTCCTCTCATTCTCTAACAGTCTTCCCACACATGACACGCTGACCTTGCTCTTTCTGACTTTGTTGGCTGCATGGTCATTTTGCCACACAGTGAAATTGAAAAGCTCTCTAGTAAAGCTAGATATGAGAAAATTTAACTTCTGCTCCTCTGGGTCATGGTCACCATTTGGTTCAGTGGTAGTAGGCAGTTTTACAAGGTTCATGTCAAGGAGCCTGCTCACTCAATTTCAGTTTTTTTAAGCACTAAGCTTTACCACGGCTCCATCCTATCAAGTCACATAGTAGCTCATATATCAACATATACATACACATTGTGTAAATTGCACGATTAATATTTGAACATCTTTTTTTTAAATTTACATGTTACATTGATTTTGATTTAAATTTGTCTGTTTTGAGATCAGTTACAATACATGTTTCTCAACCTGGGGTGTCTGTGTATATTGCAGCTGTGTGCAGTGGGGAGATCACAGATTCCGCCGGTGTGGTGTTGTCTCCTAATTGGCCTGAGGCCTATGACAAGGGGCAGGACTGCATCTGGGGCATCCATGTGGAAGAGGACAAGAGGATCATGCTTGATATCCAAGTGTAAGTGACTGCACCCAGGTGTAAGACTAGAAAATCACACAGGGAGGTCAGAGAGGAGGTCAGATTGACTTCGAGATGTAAAACACTGCATCTCCAGACACACAGCACATGCACTCTTGGTTTCTTTCTCTCCCTTTCTTATTTTTTCCTCTTACTCACATAGACACACTACGACATGGACACGGGGAAGTGTTTCTCTGGTTTCAGTCACTAATTAGATTTTTTTTCATCCTCTACATTAAGAATTCTGTGTTGCTTCCAGCTCGCTCTCTGACCAGATTAGCCAGTAAGCCTCCCTGCTCCCACTTCCCTGGTGTGTGTCTCAGAGTTGGCTTTGAAATGAATATGCTCTGGCAGTGAACTACTCTGAGCCACTTATCCAGCCTTCCCAACTGTAATTCAACACACATTCAACACACATGCACACGGATGTCAGAAGAGACACATGCACACACAAATACAGGCACATTCTGTTTCTCCTTCACCGATACTCACCACTCACCATACTATATGAACGTCATCTCCACCACACACACCTGCTCTCTCATCTGAGTTATTGCTCTTAAGTGTGAATCACATCATCCTTGTTTCCTTCATGTTACACTGCATTTTTTTTAAAGTGTATGCATTAGAATCCGCATATTTTTCTGCTTTTCTTATACAGATTTATTTTCATGAACATTCATCCTATAGAGAGCACAAAAAAATACAGCATAAGTGATTGGTGTTACCGCCTGAAGCACTTGCACACAATAGGGAGCAGGGAGGTTAAAATTAAACCAGTGGGAATACAGCCAGAGGTGGTAGAAAAATAGTCACTGACAATCTCAAAGAGAGGCTATTGTAAGCTATTGGTCATAGTGGTCATTTATGCATGCATGTATTTTCACCCTTCAATGCTAGGTTTGATTTTCTAAATACATTATTCATTCATATATTTCAGAGAAGTTTGGTGAAATTACAAGGTTTAACCATGCATATCTCAGCTGCACCGTCTTCTCAACTTCACATGTTGGTGTGACCAAACAACAGAGTGAGAAAACATATTCTTCTTAACACCACCAATGAGCACAGAATGTTTTGGCATATGGTGAGATTCTCTTTTGTTTTTGTTATTTTAAGTCACCCCCTCTGCTCAAAAATGTGTGTACCTCAGTTGGACGTTTGAGCTTCACTGTGCAGAACGATGTATGTGCAGAGTTTGACACTAGAAGACTGTTCTCACATTCATCTGCTGAAAGTTTGTCTGAGCTCACCTTAAATCTGAGTGTACCAATGTGTAGGATTTGTGTGATCACAGCTAGTTTGGAAGCTAATCGTGGTCCAGTATGCAATTTACACAAGTATGATGTGGAAACTTGAAGCCTCCTGCACTGAGAATGGACTTTTCGGTAAAGTAGGATACATTTTGTGTCCAGCAGTTAAACTTTCAAATGAAAAAAAGATTTGCATATTCATAGATTCTGGATTTTTCAGTGAGGGAGAAGGTGGATATGAAATTTTAGGGATTTTAAGGATAATTTGTTTTTTGTTTTATTTTTAAAAGCAGAGTACGGTAATTTTATATATCTCAAAAACATGTCTGGAGGAGATCTTTAAATGTTGCTGAATTAAATCCAAAGTATACTGATCAAGAATAAAATAGAACCAAGGACTCTCTCCCAACTCAGTAGGCTTGGCTGTGGCATAGAGTCAACAGAGGGTTTGGTGGATGGGCGGATAGTTTCTGTTCTGGCTCAGTTTTGTATGCTGCTGCATGGCCATGATGCACATAATGCTCCAAACTTTTATCTCTGCGGCTTACAGGCACTGAGATATGAGCCATCACTCAAATATGAGTCACAGATCAAAGGGAATAATGGCATCAGACGATACCAATAATACGCAATGTCTGAGAGCCACACATGGGGGTTTGTGTGACCCTGCTTGCCTCCCTGTTCTTTAGTTGAAGATTAAGACTCACTGATAAATGTCTGATGTTGAAAGTCAACCAGTGCACCTAGGGTAAAAGAGATCAGAGGGGATTTTTTTTCTACATGCAGAAGTAAACAAGTTTGATTTGAGGTAAATTGATTTTCATTCAGAGACCTCTTTTTAAATTGTGCCAGCCTTAAATTTGTTTTAATCTGAGCCACATGAGGCCGCTCACTGTAAATGAATGGTGCTTTGGCTGGCTCTAGTTTATCTCAAGGTTGATCATGCATGGCCTTCATGGCAGTAGAAACACACACCTCGTCTGATCCCTGCAGAGGCCCCCATTACCCTCATGTCTGGTCTGCTCATCTTGAGAGTAGCATTCCTAAAGGCTCGGTCAACATGTAATTTGTGTGAAAGTGTGTTTATTTGTGTGTACCTGTTCTGCATGTTGAAGCGACAACAGCTCTTGTGGATGAGTGCTGTCTCATTATAAGGGTGGGCACACACTTTTCCACATTAATGAGAATGTTTTCTGTATTATCATTCATCACTGTGCCTGTGCTGGCAATTACAGAGGAGCAGTGTGCATAATGAGGACTGATTAATTAATTTAGGCCAAACAGGAGGGCTGGCTCTTTGCTAATTAGCGTGGAGCATGGCTCGAGCAAGAGATGGAGACACAAGGTTACAGCTGATATCCCCACCTGTTGTACACAGCATACATGTGTACCTTAGCATTCAGAGTATACTGTATCTAGAAATACGTTTCACAATATAACATGGTGAGAAAATCTGTTGAACACTGTAAACTGTTGAGACTTTTTTGAGTAGACACACTGGGTTTATAGAGTCCTCTTGTGGAGACTCTGGGCATTACATACTATCAGCAAGCTCAGTTATGCTGGAGTACGTAGCTGCCTGGACACTAAATGGTTATTTTTATTTGAACAGATAACATTTTTTTCACTGAACGGAAAAATTCATATGACAATATGTGTATGAGAAGATGTAGAAGGTTGGCGTTTGAAAGTTTGACATTCCGTTGAAAGCAATTTCCATTCTGTTGAGTTACTGGAGATTTGCTATGTTTTTTAGACTTGACAGGTCAGCATGGCACAACCGTAAGGTGACAAAGTGCCTAGAGGCTAGTACAAAGCACTGCTGTCATTCCCTCATCTACAGAATTGAGCTGGTGCCATTAATATGCAGAAGAGTTTTCCTTTTTCAAACAATCCCTTGGAACTTAGCACACCCACCCAAGCCATGTCGGTTGAATGAGATATTTAATCAAATAAGACATCTCTAAACAAGTATAGCCTTTCATTTAAACACTGACTGAAAGGTTTTGTGCATTTGCATCCTTTCCAGTAAACCATGTTCAAGACTGATTTGAACCATTAACCATAACTGTTGAGCTGCTTGTTTGATTGTCTGACTGCCTGCCAAAACATACTTATTTTAGACACTTAGCAACATGGAGTGGCTGTCACAGCAAGTTTAATTTAAATGCATTTGTTTTCAAGAATAAAACAAGTATTGCAGCAGTCAACGTATTCTTTAGAACGTTAGTTATCAGTTTGCAACACACGAAAGGAAATGACTGGAGGGGAAACCATTAAAAAAGGAGCCAGGTGGGATGACATTTGGGTGGAGTGATTGCCAGTTTGCTGCAGAGAGGGCAGCTGAATGGCCTGTTGTGACTCACTACAGAGTCCTATGCAAGTCTGGACTGAAGGCACTGTTCATTTGGCATTCTTCTGTGTTGTCACTAAGGTTTTGAATACACTTCAAGTAGGCAGTAGAGCGAATAGATGGGGCTCAGTGGGAAAATTTAAAATCAAGGTTGACTGCAGCATTTTTGATGAGTTAGAGTGACTTGGGAGACTATTCAGGAACCCAGACAGAAGGAAAGGTTACAGTGTGTCAAGTGGGGAAGCGTATGATTTGCTAACACTGTCAACTATAAATCTGATGTTTTCGGATGTGGCTGCAGTGTTGGCCTTGCATCTCGTCTAACATCAGACTAAAATTCTTGACCAGGAGCCAATGTGGTGTTGTCACTTGTGAAATAGCTATTGCAGATGTACGTTTTTGCCAAGAGAATCTGCCTTGTAATATCAATTTTAAGGTGGACATCAGACAGAGTGTTGAGAGCTGCTTTGATTTATGAAAAGATAATAAAAAAACTGAGAGCAGATTTTGCTATTGAGTGCAAAAAAATCTGTGGTATATGGTTATCAGGGGAGAATGAAGACCCACACCAATGCTATTGAGCTCTATCACCATACCAGGTGAGTGAAACGAGCTAAAAGAATACAGGTTTTGGTGTTAACATACAGCAATGTACAGATTACAATAAAAGTAGTGAAATTAAGAACTAGATCCATGTGAAAGAACAAAAAGATGTTGGGGTAGAAGAGATAAGCAAGCAATTATGAGCAGGTACTTGGCCCCAACGTGGCCCTTTAGAGAAATCCTGTAAAGTATGTAACAAAATGGAGCAGTGCTGCATTTTTGTGTTGAATTTGATGAAATGCAGAGACTGGAGGTAATCACACGGCGAGATTGCTGGCTGACAGATCCATATCACTCCTTCTAGGGTAGTCTGAATGCAGCAACACCTTTGGGAGCTGATAAAATGAAATACAGTGCAATGATAAGGTGGAAAGTCTTGTTGACATGGGCAGCAGGTGGAGGATGGAGCTTGAATAGAGGTGAGGCGTGAGATGTGGAGATAGAAAAAGATGCAAACAATTTGGCTGCAGTGCCCCTCTGTAGACTCCACTGATGGACACTGTTTTATTGTGACAAGACTGAATAAGATGAGTCTCTGTCTGTCTAGCTCTGCAGGAGGATGTGAACCTGCAGTCCAGATATTACAAGTCCTACTACTAATAACACCAAGTCCTTTGTCCGTCATTCCATACAACCACAAAGTGTGTATCAGAGTGAATCTTATCCATGGAGTATGTGTCAAATAAGGGGTTACACAAATACATATATAGTAGCCTATAGAATGTAAGCGCTATGTGGAAACTATTTTTTAAACATTTTTTAACAAATGTGATTTTAAGAGTTGTTACTTCTATATATGCAAGAGTGTTCTCATGGCGGTTTGGAAATGGAAAACTGGCGTTGTTATTCCTGTCACTTCTATTCACAGTGCCTGATTGTTAGAGAATATGGACATATAAATTGTCCCTATAGCTGTCCAACTAACAGGGAGGGAGTACCTTGTCACTCAGCACCTCATTTCACTCTCATTCATGCAGCTGGCATCTATTATTTGTGTTTTTCAGGAGAGGCTGGAATTTAGTTTTGTTCCACCACTGGCACACTGCACAAGCAGAGAGTAGAATCCATTCATTTTAGTCATGTTTTGTTTGACAATTGTTACTTCTTGAATAGTGCTCCATGAATATACATCTTGTGGATCCATAAGTTATTGGTTAATGCTGATTGTTAACATAATATAGGATTATTATTAAAAAAAAAAACTAATAATCAGTTTTTTACATTATTTTAATCATTGGAGTTCACCACAAAACAGCACTGCAAATATATTTTAAGCATTTTAAGTTATGCTTGCGCATGTTTTTGCTAAATGGTCAGCAGGCATACTATGTTTTTATTTAATGATAGAGGACAAACAGTGGGTGCATCCTGATGAGTTTAACTTCTTCTTGTTTCTACTCAGAGGTCATGTGGAAGGAGGTGAGAAATTCTGGGGGGGAAGTTGTTGATAAGAGATTGAGGAGCGGGAAACAGACACAGGTCATTTGTTTCTTTCTATCATCATAAAACTCTGTCAATCCCTGATAATGTGGCCCCATCACAGATTCCTATGTTTGTTCCAACAAAGTTACAATTGAATTAAATACGTTTATTTGTTCTCTGCATATTCAAATCTAAGGTTTAGTGGTCTAATCTAATGGGCTCTGATGGGTAATCTGAGAATGCTGGAAATGTATTTGTATAGAAAGTAGAATTTGACATCAGACTCCATAATGTCTTTATGAGTTCACAGCCAACTGATGGGTTGCTGTCTCTCTGTACATTAACTCTGAAGACAATAACAAACATTCTTGTCTTTTTTCAACTTGCTGTGTACATTTCTATTTATACTATACTGACATCCAAATATGTCAAAGGATATTTTAAACAAATCTTTTCACAAATGTTATTTAACTTTAAATATTGCATTGGGTGCAGATTTTTAGCTTAATTTAAATGTATGCAAACTTTCTACTTGGTCATTTTTACTCTGATTTTCTATTTTGTGTTAGTTGGTTCCTAGAATTAGGACATACAGTATTATGGATGTTTGAGCTTTCTTGAAAATATGACCTCTCTACAAAGTCTGTTTCTGTGTTCATGTTGATTGCCTTGTGACCTCATTTATTTGAATCACCTGCCCTTCATTCTATATATATATCTCTCAGGTGATATGTGTTTTTTTCCTGTCCTGAACAAGACAATATGTGCTCATATTTTGACTTTTATGATTAATACAAAGACCGCATCTTTCTGATGTCTACCTGTGACCCTGCTGGGAGTGCATTTGCATGCTGTTCTTTCATCTGGAAATGACAAATTGTCTCTGATCAAAAATGTGTTTGTTAAATATTTTGACTTGTTCTTAAGTTTGACCTAAACTATCAGCAATTTAAACATTTATCATTAAAAAGATCCTAGCTCAATACTAGAGTGATGACAACATGGATGTTTTTGCTAAAGTAAATCAATGACAAAGAAAGACAAATATAGAAAAAATGGCAGATTATTTGAGACCAGGGGGGTTTGATCACAACTACAGCTGAGATAAGCCGGAAATATGATTTTCAGGCATTGCAACTTGCAATTTGCATTAATGCAAATTGTGCAAAACAATGGGAGGAAAGCTACGAGGATCGTTATCTGTTACACTTTGGAAAAACACTGGTTTCCCTAAAATAGTTTTTGACCTTGATAGGTTGCTTGATCATGCACAGTAAATGGTGATGAGGAGCTTATGCACTGGTGGACGGGTAATTCATAGCTACAAAAGCATTGCTCCTATGATGTGTTTGAAGAATGGTGTGGTGCTATTATTATTGTTACTATTACTATTACTGTACACAGCTTGTTAGTATTAATTCAAAACAATCATACAGCCAGTCTGCACAACTATTTTGACACCTGCCTTAAGCCCCATAAGAACTAGTTTCGCCTGCTTATTAAATCAGCAGGAACTACAACTTCAGTGGCTTATTATTTTTTTCCATAATTCTCCATCCCCTGTCTTTGAATAAATGTCAAGCTTTACTGATGCTCTGTAAAAAGAGCAAGGACATATGAATTTCCAAATGGAAAAGGTCAATGTATTCTTACGTTAATCAATGACAGCAGAGGTTCTGTCAAACCAAATAAACTAAATTACAATGTACTAGGCAACATTTAGATTATTTTATTGGATATTTACTCCCTTTCTGAGGCCTTTCATCCTTATTATTATTATTATTATTATTATATTATTTTTCTATAATCCTGGGTGACATGTACTGTATTGCTTCTTTTTTTATGCAGGTCTAAGTACCTTAAAGCATTATTTGTAAAAACTGAGGGTTCCTTTACATTATTCCTCCATATATTTTGCTCATATTTGCAGATACACTTTACTACATATTCATGAGATCAATGTGTGGGGCGAAGAGACATAAATCCTGAATTATTTAGTGTTTACTTCACATTCGATCCATCTGATATAAACAGAATTTAAATTTTCCACGTACTGCTGACATTCCCTTATGTCATCAGCTTTTGCTTTCATCAGAAGATGCCGGTCACTTAACTGTTTAGGCTCTGAGCATAACACACAGCTAACACATCGCATAACCACAGCTACATGGTAATCTGTATAGCAGTAATCTTCATTCATATCATTAGTATTGTAGAAATTAAGCCAGTTTTTATGTTCCTCCCAGGCTCCATGTGGGTAAAAACGACCTCCTGACCTTCTATGATGGTGATGACCTGACAGCCAACATCCTGGGTCAATACAGCGGCACACGGCCACACTTCAAGCTCTATACATCCATGGCTGATGTCACCATTCAGTTTCAGTCAGATCCCGCCACTAACATCTATGGCTATAATAATGGCTTTGTGGTCCACTTCTTTGGTAAGACTGTGGTTTATTGTTTTTTTTTTTAATTGATAAAATGATTTAAAAAATAACAATAATAATAAAACGACCTAATTTTCATCTCTGGTAAATTGCAATCCATAGTTTTCTAGAAATCTATGTATGCTGCGGTTTTAGTGTGAAATTCCCTGTGCAAGACTGGCAAGAAACCAAGCTAGAAGTTAGGAACATCAGAAATGGTAACAACCATGGAATATAAAATGTTACTCATACCTAGATGCCAGCAGGTAACCAATTAGAAAAAAAAGTCTATCTGTCTCTTTGCCTCTTTCTCTCTTTCTCTTGCTGTGCCTCTGTCTATCTGTCTTCTGGCTTATCCCAGGTGCACCGGATTCGATAACAACAAACACAGAAACACAATAATAGGGTACACTTCAACATCAGCTGGTTTTTCCCACTGCTTTGTGTTCTTGGCCATGTATGCTGCAGTTAGTGAGGCACAGATTGACTGGTGCCAAACCACATGCTGTGTTCCTCCCAGCAAACATCACAAGCCTCTATTTACATTTATCTTCCCAAACCACTGCTGTTTAGTACACAGAACAGAACGTTTTACAGTTGTATTCTCTACAGAGGAAGCTGTTACATGGGGTTTTCTCATCATATCTCCCTTTACAATCTAGGTCCTGTACAAAAAATGAAAATCAAATATGCATCATACAAGGGAATTTAACATTTAAGTATATCTGTACTCGCCGTATCCATTTCTTCATATCTGTAATTATTCATTTTCCATTTCCCACTCTGTCTCTCCTCCCTCCTCTCTCCTACCAACACAACACCAAATGCTCCAACACTAACAGAGGTGCCGAGGAACGACACCTGCTCTGAGCTGCCGGAGATCACCAACGGCTGGAAGAGCACATCCCACCCTGATCTCATCCACGGCACCGTCATCACCTATCAGTGCTACCCTGGATATGAGCTGGTAGGCTCCGAGATCCTCATGTGCCAGTGGGATCTCTCTTGGAGCGGTGATGTGCCGAGATGCGAGGAAGGTGAGAGGAAGCATTAGTATTTTCTCTGTTTGATCACACAGGGATAGCGAATGAGACCTCATATATACTGTGTTTTCAAAATCATTTGTCTCACAGGTAAGTGCAACACATGTCACAGTGAACAGACTAGATCATATAATGAAAATCTGATTGGATAAGTGAATATAATCTGCACATGTTATGTGAGTCACCAGTTTTCAGATAAGCTGTGTACGATGTAAGCAAAATCACCTGGTAACCTTGTGAACTCTTAGAATGACAGCCCACTTTGCAGTTTCTATATACAGTATATTACAAGGAAACACATACGATAATAATTAATGATGAGAGATTTTTACATAGAGGAGAGATTGAAATGTCTGATCAGTTACTCAAATAATAATAATGTATTAAAACTCACTGGTATGGGATGGAGGTTGATGATATACAGGGAGAGGAAAAAATACTTTTCAATTGTAAAGCATCAGGCATCAGGCCCTTAAAAACTGTAGTGTCCATCATCTTGTGACCTCATTCTAGCTGTCAAATGCACTTGGTAGCGTTTGACATAGCACTGACTTATGACTTAGTAGTAGTGCTTGTAATTTTGTTAACTTAAAATCTTTCTCAGTAAGTGTGCTTACAACAACCATTACAACCTTTTTTGTTGTTTTGTTTACTTCCTCTAGTAATATTTTTGTCTGTTAATATATATATATATTATTTATTACTCTACCACTTTTACTGCAAAAGATATATAAATAAGACATATATGATTATCATCATTTGTTTTTGTGCTGCACTAGTTATGACATGTCAGGACCCTGGCAATGTGGAGCACAGTCGTAAGGTGATCATGGGCAGCCGCTTCGCTGTTGGATCGACGGTGCAGTTTATCTGTAATAAAGGCTACATCTTATCGGGCAACAGCCTCCTCACCTGCTACAACCGAGATTCAGCCACACCTAAGTGGAGCGAGAGGCTGCCCAAGTGTGTCCGTAAGTCACACAAGTCACACAAGTCACACAAGTCAGAAACACACACATATTGTATGCATGTACCTATATAAACTCATAAACTTGTTTTTTAAAAGTGCAATATAAATAAAGGTTATTATTATTGTATGATTTAAACATCTGTTCATTTTCTGCTATTTTATTTATTTGGTGACAAACTTTAATTAATACACACAATTGAATTATTTAGATTTTATTATATATAGTAAATGTAAAACCATTTTTAAGGTGTCAGTTATAATTTTGGTTGATTTTTGCCACTTCATGCCCCCATAATTTCAACATACAAATGAATTGGCCCCTAATTCTCACTGACATGGAGTGTTTTATGCGTATGTCTTTATGTGTTGTCAGTGTTTTTCTACTGTTAAAAAAAGACACATATGATTATTTTTGTAACATGAGATATTGTCCTGACTGTGCGTCCCCTCAGCTGAAAAGTACGAGCCATGCAGGAACCCTGGTGCTGCCTCCACCAGTGTACAGAGCTCTGAAAAGGCCTTTTACCAAGCAGGAGAGATGCTGACCTTCTCCTGCCACTCAGGCTACGAGCTGCAGGGTGAGGCCACCATCTACTGCATCCCTGGACACCCGTCACAGTGGAACAGTACTCCCCCTGCCTGTCGAGGTAAATCATCTCTACACACTGAAGTAAACTTTACATTTTACAATTGTCACAACATTTGGAAATACTATTTTTATTTTTTACTTAAGTGTAATGAATGCAGAGCCAAACACTGACTGAACTGCACTTTGTACTTTGTCTCTTTGTAGCATCCTCAACTCAATATGTGAATGAACGCAGGCTGGATGGTGAGTTGTATTAAAAAGACTGCAGTATCAATAAATCAATATTTATTTTGTGTGCATATTTCATATTTTCTCATATTTTTTTGTGTGTGCTCTCCTTCTAGTTGTTAATATGGATTACAGCATGGAGGGAACCAATATCGCCCTTGCTGTTTTTATTCCAACTGCAATCATCTTGGTGGTTGTCATTGGGATTTATGTCTACTTTGCAAAGTAAGCTGTTAAATTAAAACTTTACAAATTACTTTAACAATCAAATGAGCCTGTACATGATGTTCCCTGTTTCTCTACTCTTTGACCAGACTCCAAGGGAAGTCTATCAGAATGCCAACATCCTCACCACCATATGACAACATGACAGAAGAGTCAGCTTTCGACAACCCTGTATACGAGAGCGGAGTAAGTACAGATGTCATGAGCATGCAAGATGTGGATTCACAGAACACCAGTGTGCTGTCCTGATCCTTTCCCATCTGGCCGTCATCCTGTCGTCATCTCATGTTTCACCAGCAGAGGGCACCCTCCACCTCATCTTTCATCACCATATCACCCATCAGTAAGCAAAGTGGTCTTAGCTAATGATGTTGCTCATAAGCAACATCTGAGGTCCTCTGATGTCAGAGCTCATTTTTCATTCCGGATTTCCATACTTCATCCACCTGGAGGAGAGAGAGTGACGTGTTAGACTAGTACATCATTCACATTGTGGTATGTCATCACTTACATATGTTATATTAATTGTATCATGTTGCATGCTGCAATCACAACGGGTGTGTAAATGCACATTTACTAGTCTACACTGCTCTGGATAAATTAAATTTGTGGGTAAATTACAGAAATATTTACCATATCGCCATAGGCTGCTGTGTGAATGGTGTGTACTGTATATGAATGTGAGTATTTTCTTTAAGTATTCTTTTCATGGACTTGTCTCAATTGTGACCGGAGCATCCTCTTCCCTTTTTCCCCCCCTGCTCCTTCAGCACTGGCAGACTCATTCTAGATACTAAACCCTGTCAGTCTGTCCACATTGGCTGTACTGCAGAACAACTATGAGGTGAGATCTCCTTCTGATGCCGAGAGCATGTCACTCACATGTCACCTGAGCCTTCGGACGTATATTTTTGACTACCTCTCCCAACCTGCCACACATTCTGATCTGGTTTCACTGCAGAACTTCAGTCGGCGCTTTGTAGACATATTTTTCTGCAAATTACCCAATCATTCTGCTCTGTCTTCTTCTTCCACTTGATGTCGGAAACCACATTTCTGTTATTTACATTATACAGAATCATGGGTTGGTGAGCATTTGAAACACAGTGTTGGTGGTGAGACATGTGACCCACAGAAATACAAATCATGTTTGTTTTACACCCAATATAATGGATATTAGCTTTGAAAAAGTGCTTCAAAACACATTTCAGAGTTAAATAATCCTCACGTATCATGTATAATCATGTGTAAAAACCAATGTACAGTGTTCTGAAAGTCTAAAGACAAAAACTGTTTAATTGTTTTTTCTTTTTAAACCTACTATCTCTCCCTGTATCTCTGTCATCCTAAAAACATCAGTAAACTTGATAATGTGCTATCATGCTACAGTAACGACTGTATATGTGTGGGAACAGTGGCTTTGTAATATCTACTGTAAGTCACATACATATATATACTGCTCATATTTTGTTTATGGTGTTTTAAATGGCTGCTAAAAGAGTAAATGGCTGCTTATATAGCACTTTTATCCAAAGCGCTTTAAAATGTTTCTGCTACTCACTCACCCATTCACACACACACATACACTCACACACCGATGGTGGCAAGCTACCACAAAGGGTGCTGGCGCAACCATTTGGAGCAATTTGGGGTTAAGTATCTTGCCCAAGGACACTTCGACATGCGGACAGGAGGAGTCGGGATCGAACCATCGACCTTCTGATTGATGGACGACCCGCTCTACCTCCTGAGTCACAGCACTAACATTACATTACACACTAGCAGCACCTTACTTTAGGGTATATAACTAATATATAATTTTGTCATTTGTTTATTTGCATGTTTCATCCAAAAATACTGATGGCAGATGAATTAATTTAGAAAAGTTAAGGAATAATTGGAATAAAAAAATGTATTCTGATATAAAACTGAAACTGCAGTTAATGTACCAAATTACCCAACCAAAGGTACAGATAATGCTAATATTCACTGAGCTTTTGTTCCAAACTAGTCATTCATTCAAATGGAGTTAATTGTAAACATTTTAGAGATGGGGCTTTTGATAAAAACATGGTAATTGGAATTAATAGTTGGCCCTCCTAACGTAAAGAACAACATATCCAACATTACCTCTAATGATTGTTTCTGTTTTGTCACGTTCACACTAAATTGTGGGTGTTGTATTTTCTCATTTAGGGTTTATTAAAATGCCCAAGACTAATAAAAAAAAAATCACCATAATCATCTAACAACTGCAGATACACCAACACTAGAGTATTTTTTCCATCTAAACTCACGAAGTTCATTTTGCTTGTATGTTAAATCATAAAGACACAACTGAAGATAGATAATATATATTTGGTTTGATATTGAAGAGTTCTTTTTATTGTATTGTAAAGGAGGAGTTTGTAAGGTCCACATTTTAAAGTTTATTTGTACTTCACAAATGTTACCCTCCTTTACCATTATGATTCCCTTTTTAACTGATTTGTGTGTCTGGTCTTTACAGGACAAATGAAAAAGATTAAGAGGTGTCCATTTAGAGACCTTAAAGCAAGATTTGCTCAAGCTTTGCCTTTTGGACCCTCTTCTGCACTGCTCATCTTTTCCTCCAACCTTTTTTTTGGTGTTGTTGTTGTTCCCAAATGATTTTGTTCCATTTCCCTCTTTGTGAATTACTGTAAATATGTCTTCATTTCCATGGTCAAACCTGTGAACCTGTGGATCACCATGGTGATATTTTTATAAAGGAAATTGCTGATGACCGTTGGTGACTGCATCGATTTTTGAGTACTTTTTGATTGCGGTAAGCCAGTAGCAATTAAAGATTGAGGGAAATGGTGCTTTTATTGTTGAGATCTGTTAGATACAAATTCACCATCACCCAACATTCTTTGAAATTTTCATTTCTTCCTTTTCTTTGTGTGTATGGGTCTGCTATTTGTAAATAAAATGCCTGTCCAATATGAGTGCCTCATGACTGACTATAACCTGAGAGATCACTTATGAAAATGTTTGTAAAACTGAATCTTGATTTAACTGTTATTTTATGGCTGTGCGTCTGACATTCTTGGCCCTCCACTCTTTCAGTGTTCAGTCTGCTCCACTATAAAGTTTCGGCTACTAGCTGATGTGTGGCTCTGCATACAGCCTCAGAGGATTTCTCACATAAATGTTTTCATGCAGATTTGGATCCATCGGCTATGCATAACTTTGTTCTTATGTCACACTGTAAAGTCTGCCTCAAAGAATAAGAAGCAACTAGGTAATTTGTGTATGTTCCAAAATGTGATTGCACCTCAACATTAGTAGACCCTGAGATAAAGCCCAGTGAAACCCAGTGATCACATACAAAAACCACATGCTAAAATTGTGCAGTGGTTTAAATAAAACAGATCTTTTCTTGACACAAGGGTTATTACTTAGGGTGACATTGTTGCGGTGCATCTGTTTGTGTTAGACTTGTAGATAGACCTCATATCCTTTGTGTGTATCCTTTATACTCTAACAAAGCTTTCTTTCAGCATCACAGCTAATGCAACTAACACCCAGGAAGCCAAATCACCTTCTAATAAATATAGTCTTCTGATTAGTAACCATTGACTCATTAATGAGTAAATTAATCAATGACATAGTGTTCTTTATTGGTTACAAAAATCAAATGAAGAAAGATTTACTTTAAGTCCCCATATTTAGCATTTATAACAGTATATAAATAGTTAGTATATGGTGTATAAACAGATAATGAATAACAACATAGTAAAACACAGATGTAATAATATTTTTCTTAATATAAGTCATAATTGTTGATAAATACAATGCATTTAAAGATGTCCTTATATCTGCTTATAATACATTATAGCATGTTATAATAACCATTTATTAAATGTTTGTATATTGTTAATAAATGCTTTATGGGGGAAATTTAAAGTAAAGTGTTACTCTTCACAACACAGATTTACATCCCTGGTTTAGTTGCAGCAGCTGATGAGATTTAAAACACTCAGGAGAACCTTTGTTTTGACGGACCACCAGAACCGAGAAAACAGCAATATCACTGAATATAATCAATATCTTCTATAAGTTGCTAAAATCAGTTACAGCTGCTTAACTGGAGCATACATGTTAGTATTTAGATGAAACCCATAGTGAAAATGGTGTGACCAATATTGGGATACAGTTTGTCATACAGAAGTTTACCGAGAGATGGCAGCATGATAACTGTAATTGGCAGAGTGAGATCTATAGCCAATGACCATAGCAGCTTAGACATCAGAGTAAACTGTCAGACATCTCTGTATTATAAAAACACATAAACTGTATGAAAAGTTTCTCTTGGCCTTTAACAAATAAAGACTTCAACTATCCCTGAAATCAGTGAACAGGTGTGTCTGTATACAATAGGTCTATTTTGTCTGCCACCAGAGGCTGCCAAGCTTCCCAGTGTTTCATTGGGTTATGTTACAGAGTCTATATTGTTTTGTGTATATGTACTTTAAGTACAATCACTCATGTTGAGGATCAAAAGTCACTGATTTTCCCTGAGCCACTCAATGAGGCCCATCAGTTTAGATCAAGTGCTCCCGCTCATTAGCATTCATACATGTTCAATAATTTGGTGAGAGAGGAGGTAGCAGCAGGAGGTTAAATCTGAACATTAGTTTCAAATTTCCAGATCTCACATGTTTTTTGTTAGATCTCTGGGAGTGTGATCAAAGGGAATAAGATTTTTTGAGATAGTAAAGTGTCAGATAAATGAAAAGGGAATCAATTGACATGTCTGTGCATTTATCGTGTATATTTTGTCACTAATAAAAATATTTAGTATTCAGAAGTTACAAAAGTTACAATCTAATATCACCTTATTTCTGTTCACATAAACAGTTGCAGTAGGTAAAAGTCTCAATCACTAAAATAACCTGGAGGACTTTAATCCATCCTGCCAGATTATTCTTTCCTAGAGACTCTTGTCATCTGGTATACTAGTTTGGTTTATATTATACTGGGTTATATCCAATGAATAATTATATATAAAGTACAACCTCATGGTTTTATAAACAGGTCAAGGCTTGAGTTTTTGTCTATTTGGGAGCTGGTTTGTCTTAGTGTGTCGTTTGGGGGCAGTCACCCACTATTTCAGCTGAGCTTTCACTCTGATGCCGATGCAGGGGCCACCAAGCAGCTTGAGCCATTAAAATGTAAATTTGCTGTGCAGTCAGTCTTGAGGTTGAGGAAGAAGATGACAACAACAAAGGATCTACTCGTGTGTCAGCTTGTTCTCTTTAGTTCATAGTTAATCACAGACAGACTGACCCGATATCTGCTGTTTTGAAAAATGTGGAGGGTATTAAAAAATATATATAATAAACTACACTGTGTGTGATTCAAGTAGGGATCAATGCCATCCTCTGTAATGAACTGAAAGGCTGCATGTAATTTAATTGCATTAGGTGAAAACAGTTTGAAATGTTTACATTCATGCAATATCCAATCAAAATACAGATATCTCATCACTTTACTTTCAGTAAGGTACAACGAGGACCGGCTGATAATTATTAAAATCATATGATAGCATAAATAACAATGGTCAACAAACTTCTGATAAGAAAAAGTAAACACCATCACTGTGGATAGTTTCAAGGTTTTTGGATTAACATCATATGATTTGCTATATTCTGAGTTCTGTATTTCTTTATTTACCAGGATGTTAGTTGGCATATGATTTATTGATAATTGTGGGGTCACAGACCATAGTGGAAAATGTGATTTCTGTTTGCAAAAATAAACAACTGACAAGTATATGAAATAACTTTTACTGTGTTATGTTGCTTGGATTTTTGTTTAAATTGTTTAGTTAAATTTACATTTCACATGCCTCATGCATCTTGAAGCTCATCAATGCAGCCAAATTTAGTCAAACGTATGCAACACTGCCCTAAGTACAGATGGAATAAGACCAAGAAGAGTTCAAATGAAGATACTGGGCAAGTCATTTTGTACAAGTTCATCTGTGTGTCACTGAACAGAATGACTGTCCTTTGTGTTGTCTCTGTTGTCTTGAAAGAGGGATCTGTTATATTAGGTTGCCAGCAGGTGGCAGTCTACTACCATCACCAACACTTCATACTCCCACCATGCACTAGTGGCTGGCTGCTTGATGTGGGGGTCTCAGGACAGAATGGTTCACAATTAACATCCTAAAACCTCCTGCTTGCATTGTGGAGACCAGTATGGAGACCAGGACATGTGGAGACCAGGACATGGCAATTAACCCACTAATACAGCAGACCATTAGACCTCCCTCTCTGTGTCGGCAGCCCCAGGGCATACAGTGCGCTTACCATGGGGCTGTTGGATACATATTATGAAAGATAGTTTAATGTAATGACCCATTCAATGAGCTTTAGTGTATGCATGGATTTGTAGCAGTTAGGAAAATTTTGCAGCATTGTACAGCATGTGTGTACAGATAATATAATCACTGTTGCCTAAATTCATTGCAAACCTTGGTGATTATATTTATAGAGACAGGACACATTGGTTTGTATTTTAAAAGTTAGAAAAAATGTTTTGTGAGGATCTAGATGCAATAGCACAATCACTGACAGATGGATGCTTTCAGTTTGGGGGAAAAAATGAAAATATTTCCATTCTGTCTGTTTCTGTCATACATTTGAAGTTTAATCAGGTTTATTAGGGCTTTGATGGTTCACCCTGAGGCTTCTTTAATTTTGTACTTCTGTGTTTTTAGCAGAGATTGACAGACAGCTCTCCCTTCCCTGAAGCACAGTTCTATTAATCTGATTAATATGCCATTAAGACAGTATAGCAGGAGAGAGCAACTAAAAGCTGCCTCACCTTTCAGACAGCAGCACCAGCTGCAGGAGAAATGAACATGCAGTCTTGTCAGTGACACCACTTCAGAGGTTGGTACCAGAGTTGCTCTGTCGAGGTTGTGACCCTCGCAAGCCTGACCTTTGTTAACATTGACCTGCAGTGTATGGTCCACCACGTTTTTTTTTTTTATAGGCTTGTCTGTGCATCATAACTCCCAGAAGAAATAAAGTATGTGTGCAATATATTTTACTGTGCTATTGTCTTGTTTTTACACTTACAAATTATGTTTAGCTTTTTCATGACAGATAATGGAACAATTTGCAAGAATTAATCACCAGCTATCGTGAATTAGTTTTTCATTTAAATTTTTTCACTGAATACATATTTGTAACCACATCAACCACATCAGATTTAGGTGTCAAGGACATTTGAAATTTCAATCAAGAGGCATGACAATCACTTATATCTTGTTCTCACACTGCCTGTGGACTGATGAGGGGGTAGAGAAATACAACATAACATAATTTGAATACCAAAACTATTTGAAATCAGGTAGTACTGATAGTTTCTTTAATTTTTTAGGAAGTCTTTGTTGAGTTTGTGGCAATTCAGTGGGGAATTATTACTGCTTCAACATTGAAATTAAGCATAATATTTTGTAAAATGACAAGACAAGATCTTCAGTCTTTCAGTATGAAATAATATAGTTCTTCTTCTTTATCCCTTTGTTCTCATGTAAGAAAATTCTCCAATTTGCTGCTGTACTGTGTAACGGTCCTTGGGGAGCAATGGCTGATGAGGCAGGAAGCCATGTCATCGAGCGCAGACAGGGCTCACTGTCTTTGTTATTACAAACTGAAGCCTCAGGAAGCCATTCTGCACAAAACAAAGGGTAAACCCTCACGCCTCTGGTGCTGCTTGATGTGGCAAGTTGCCAAATCTCACTCTCCAGCAGATGTAGGGGGTCAGGGCTTCCCTAATGCCCTCAGATCACTGAGACTCATGTAAACAAAGAACTGCTTGAATTAGCTTCCACCTTCAATCTTCAGACCCACCACTGGCATAGCTGATTTCAAACAAAGAGGGAAATACATTTTAATCTCTTGTCACTTTCAAAGTACTTCAATTTAGAATGCACAGTGGGTTCTGAGAATTTTTCTGATCATGATAAAAAAAAAAGAGTACTGTGTTTTGTCTAAATGGAAGAATAAAAGGACAGTACAGTGTATTTTCTTGCTTCTTGTCATCAGATAATTATCATGGTCTTGAACAACAACTGTGTGCACACGTTATTTGTGCATTAATATATTTCACCCCTTATTTCCTTTGAAAATACTATTCACTGTCAGCCATGGTGAAAAAGTATTGAAGACCACTCTGGCTGTTTCTACCCATTGATAATTGAGCATGTGACACATCTATATATACCTCTACTTTTGCTGAAAATGGAGTAAAGAGAAGGTCATTTTTGCACTTTTACATATGAAATAAAGATGATTTGTTTACTGGCCACTTGATGATTAAGATTTAGGTGTTGAGGATGAATGGAAGCAGAAGGAGGATAAATGACTGTGAAGATGAATAAGGCAGGAAGTCATTGCACTGGGGTCACCATGTTGGACAGATGAGTGGGAGCCTGAGAGAAAAACATTCACATTCAACGCAAATGCTTAACTAATGCAGTTCAAAGTAAATACAGTGTACTTAAAATTAAATTCACCATAAGTCAGACTTGTTGTAAAAATAATAATACATACAATAATACATACATGCTCTTCTACAGACAGGACTAGAATGCTGTTGAGAAGGCCAGAACAATCTAGATAAGCACCTTGTTACTTAAATGTGCTGTTACATGTTTGAAAAGGCACCATGATGGTTATGCATGTGTAGAAAGCATGTTTATGAATGTGAAAATAGCCTAAAAGTGTGCCTGCTCTGTATGCAGCATGTGTGTGCCTACAAGTGTGTATGTATGTGTATGTATGTGAGGCAAAGAGATCACTCCGGTATATTATCTGAGCCAGAGCAAGATAGGAGATGTTTTCCTTCCAGGATGCTGGGCAGGTTTGAGACAGAGGGGTCTGAACAGAGGGGGGACGAAAGCGAGTGAGCCAGAGGGCGGAGGGGAGTGGATGAGCTGGTGAGATGATAATGCAGCATGACACCTCTGAAATGAATCCCTGGTTACCATGGAGAAGAAGCAGGGTGGGACAGTCTCTTAGGAGCCTCAAATAAAGCCAGCTGTAAATGATGTTTGATTAGTATTTAGATCATGTTCCGGCTCAGCAGAGACATTTTGTCAGCTGTTTGTGCATCAGTACTTCTGCTATTGTTCAGTCTACCCCAGTGAAACTCACAACTCTAATCTTTACAGTGTATTAAGTGTAATTACTAACTTTAATCAATAAAGATTAAATATTCAGCTTTGTTCTGAAACTGTAGAAAACATCTTACAGTATGCATTCATGAATATCAGAACTTGGCAATACACTTGACAAGACCTTGGATGTTTCTGCAAGGCACCACTTAAATGCCTTTTTAGAGAGATTGTGTTTTCAATGGAATATAATAATTAAAAGAAAGCTTTTGTTGCATTTGCAATTCATTCTGTTCATTCTGATTCGAGATTTATAATTTGAGATATCTCTTGAGTTGTTAATTACAGACTTCTGCTACTGAGTGAATTAAAAATGTTTTTGAAAAGCAGTAAAATATGATAAAATGTGAGTCAGAACATTTTATAAAATTTCTTGTAGTGTATAAGTAATCCAAAATTAAATGAGTAATTTTTTCCTAGCGATTGTTTTTTCTATTATGAAAGTAGTCTCTGCTAATTCACCTATAGACTGAGATTTTCCAGCACAGTGCGCAGGTGCGCTAGGGTATTATACCTTTTCTATCCTATATGTAAATTTGCAGCACACAATCCTGTTTGCTAGAAGCTTAAGAGCTGGGAGGTATCTGTGTGCCACATAGCAAATATGAACTTATTTACTCATGCACCTCAGCATATTAAGTAGATTTTATTTCAGTTATTCAACTGGGGCATTTTTAAATGTAAATTCATGGTTGTGAGAAATAAAATCATGGTTATCTAAATATAGAAATTAGACTATTTGCATATTCAAGAGTGATGTACAGTGGGTCAAACAGCCAAAGTCAATAATAATAACAAAGCATATAGCTGGTACTTACTTATATATAATATGTGGCAGGTGCAAGATAAAATTGTAAAGGTTTTGGCTGTCGCCACTATAGCAATATTACATTATGTCCGAATTACAGAATTAAGGACAATGAAAGGCGGAGTATAAAGAAAATTAACTGAGTGACTACTGCTCAATGAATGAATACAGTTGAATACTGAGAGAGTAAATTTGGGGTAGGTAGACTATGTGATATTTAGACTGTTTGTCCTCTGTTGTTTTGTTTTTTTTCCAGTGCTGCCCTTGCACTTCTCCATACTCTTCTGTCAGCTATGCCACCAACGGACTGCTTACCAAGCTGGAACTAATCACATCTGACTGCTATCTGTCTCCATCAATTACACACTATGTGCCTCATGCCCCCCTGCCACAGCATAGTGAAAAAGATCCTACCACACATTCACAACAGACACCTGCTGAACATGTGCAGAGAAGTTATTTTGTTGAAGCACAGTGTTGGATTTTAAATACAACAATGCTTATATTCGTTAATTAATTGACTTACAATACCACTTCTTGAGTGGTATTGTTGGGGCCGGTGTAGGGGGGGGTCTATCTCAGTAGAAACGGGCCAGTTGATCACAGGCCTAACACATATAGACAATCACTCACTCACACTTACAGTCAGTTATCGGCTCACCTGACTTGCTTTGGACTGTGGGAGGAAACACAAATTGAAAGAACATACAAACACAGGTCAGCGTGGCCACAGTGATCACTGAGCATCATTTTTAATACATATTCAATAGCTCTGATAAAAGAAAATCATTCCATAATTTTAAGATTAATAAATGATATCATGCTCAGTTTAATACTAATTCTAATTGATGACCAATCAAATACTTCTGTATTGAATGAAGCTGTCATTTGTAGTAGATTGTATTGATGCAAAACTCAATACTAATTAAACTAAAATGAAATCATTACCAACTGCAAACATGTAAAGCCCACAGCTTTATACAATCAAAATCTGATATCCACACCCTTGAATTGCTACTGCACAAAATGTTTAGATTGTACACTGATAATCAACTAGCTATAACACTAAAATGTATGATTTTTTTTTGTTTTAATACAATCAGGTCATATAGAACATTACTACTGTATATACTGTCTATTTTAGGCTAATAAACCAAGAGATTATGTTATTTGTGGTCGTACCAGATGAAAGGTTTTGTAGATATTTCATCTTCTCCCACGCACTATCTTGGCCATTTTTCTTCTTCATCCCCTCCTCTTGCTCTTGTTCACTGTCTGGCCCATGTTGCATGTATGGGGGATGTCTGACAGAGACAGATTGCACAGCCACAGCTTAAAGGTGACTGCCTCGCTCCTTCTTCCCTAAAGCGCTGGATCATTGGAATCCATCATGGGCAGTAGCGCCGGTCTCCACATAGACAGATCACATGGAAAAGACAACAACAGATGGGCAGCACAACAGAGAAGAAGAGGGGACTATATCTGATAAGAAAGAAAAAAGACATAAATAAAAAAAGAGTATGGGACACAAAAGACTGGATGAGGGTGTGGTGGTGAGAATGTTGAAGAGAATCACAGAGTTGTGGGATGAAGAGAAGACGAACACAGAGAAGTGCTGTAGGGCTTCTCCTCTGGTCACAGAGGAGTGTACTGGGGGCTGGGTGGGCATGTGAATGGGGAGCATTTATCATTATTGGCTCGCACCTCCATCCCTTGCTCAACCTGACATCCCTCCTACCATTGACATAAATCATGATTTCTCCATAATAGGTCCCCCTCTCTGCCACGGAGGGGAAGAATGCACTGTTCATATCGATTTCAGTCTCTCATCACTCCACCCTCCCACATTTCAGTTCAGCACAGTGATGCATAATCATTATCAAACATTGCTGATTTGGAATTTGTGGGATGAGAGGTAAAGTTTGTTTGTACATGGCTAAATTTGGATGCATGACGGGCAGAGAGGAGTAAACTATTGTTCGCAGAGCTCGTTTTCCTGATCATTACTGTTGGAGGAAATGGAGAGAATCATAGCCATCAGAAAATAAAGAGAAAACAATGATTAACCTGAGCAAGCACTTTAACAGTTTTTGGCTCACAGCCTCCGAAACCAAAGAAATGTTTGCCTCAGGTGCAAACACCCAGACACAAAATGCTGATGCAATGCTGATGTTTTCACTCTTTTTTGTTGTTTATTTAAAAAAAACAAGGGTATGTAAACACGACTTATTTTATAAGGGAGGTAAATTCTTCATATAGATTAAAAATATAAAGAAAAACATCTCATAAACCTCAGAGTAGGGATCTAGTGGGCCAGAGGAGAGGAGATGCCTTACAGTAGACAAAGAGGAGAACTTACTTTAACTTTGACTGAGTTGAGCAGGTATTTACACATTAATAACTTCATTGTTGGTTTGAAGTTCAAATTAATTTGTCAAGTGCTCCACATTTAAACCATTAGCACGTTTTTGGAGGAGAGGATCATCTACAAGTAACCAGGAATAAATGTATTTGAATTGTAAAAAAATTAGTAAGCTTAATGTTTACCTTATATTAACCCATTTCATTTATTTCAAGTTTATTTAGCTGTCCCATTCAGGACCAAGAAAGTCTTCTTTTCTTCTCACAAATATTATAAAGCTGTATTTGTCATCTGAAATCTTTGTTTTTCAAAGGCAGCGGTGTGAGCAGCGTACACACTACAAATAAGAATCATAATCTGCTTCTGAATCATTAAAAGTAATAAATATTTCATTTGAGGTCTTTTTTATAATTAAACATTAAAATTTAATAGATTCTTTAATATGTTAACCAGGAGGCACTACAGGACTATATTTTACAAGTGTCTTGATTAATCACTTAGCAGCAAATGCATTTTATGCAATTTATAGTATAATTAGTCATTTTGTGTTTCAGTTGTGGCTGAAGATATATGTGAAAAGCTGAATGAACTGTCCACAGAAAGAATTTGATTCTTTTTTTTTTTAACAATAAAAAGGTTTCATTAAAAATAGATTAATTTTTCACTAATCTACAGTGCACTGCAAAATACAGTATTATTTGATATTTCCTTTACTGTTTTAAATTAGGATGACTGAACTATTTTGTCTCTATTTTACAGAAGCAACACAATATCTCATTTTGGAATGATGCTTCAAAGTATTATATTCTATGTTAATGGAACATTCATAATGCCTGATGAGGAGCTTAAAGGTATACTATGCAGGATTTCTTGGTTGGTATTTGTAAACACACAGCATTCAAAGTTGGTCCCTCCTCCCCGGCTCAACTAGCAAGAGAGAGAGAGAGAGAGAGTGGATGAAGAGAGCAAGCCGCGCTGGCGAGAACAAATAAAATCAGACAAATATCAGACAAATATTAAAAAAAACAAAATGTTATTTTCTGATTGTTTCATGGTGGTTACATTCTAAAGCACAAATAAACATGCCCACACCTCCGTGGAACCCTGTAGGAAGGTGCTGCATTACTGGATTTTGTGTGAATACAGAGCTTCATCCTGTCCTCAGTTTAGAAGACACACAGACCTGCAGCTTTTTATACATCCATGACACAGACACAGAGAGCAGAGTGGAGCAGAGGAGAGAGACATGGACAGCGATGTAACCTGGTCGCTACTAGGGATGTGTGGAGAGCCCAGTGTTTGTATTTGTATCTGTATTTGTTGAGGTAGCAAAATTATTTATATTTGTATTTATATTTGAAAAAAAAAAGGAAATAGGTGTAAAAATACAGTTTTTATTTTTATTACGCTTTTAATTTTAGGATATTAAAGTGTTAAAATATAACACTTCATAATATCTTATGAAGGAGGTCCCCATACTGGGTCTTGAACTCGAGTCTCCCAGATCATAGACATGTGCTGACTACTGAGCTAAAACTAAGTGCATCACAAATGTGCAGACAGACCTCTACTTTATACACCCTTAACATAGAGACAACACAGCATGTAATGTGTAGAGAAGAACTTTAAAGGCGATTCTTGCTGTGCACTTTTCATTTATTGCCTATTTTTTTACAACCTAACTTTGTGTAGAGGAGAAGGGGAACAATAGGTTATGGAGAGCCCCTTGGGAGCATTTTGCTTGTGTCAGTAGCTCAGCTTTATCTCTTTGGAGTGATGTCCAAATAAGGAAATGTGTAACATGTAGCAGGTGGATGTGATTCACCTGGTTGAGACCTGCTGGTAGATGTAACAATGGAGCAGAGGAGACAGACTGAGATAGCAATGTAACTGACCTGTACACTAGTATTTAACATGTTTTCTTTTTTCTTCTCGAAAAACAAATCATTTTTAAAATATTTGTACAAAATAAATTTTCATAAAAAACCCACTATTTGTGCTTTGCCGAATAATTTGTAGTCAGGCACACCCCTAGTTGCTACATTACAAGTCCTGACCTCACACCCTGTGTGCTGTTATTGGTTGGGGGCTACACACCCACTGCCCAAAGCAGCAATACAGCAAAATAATAAGAAAATAAGAAAATACAGGCAGAGGGCAGGGTCTCTGTAGATAAATACACCACCACATTTCTAGTGGGTCATAAATGATGACTGAGAGGAATACTTTTGTAACAGTGTATACATTGTTTTTTTGTTTTGTTTTTTTTAGGAAAATCTTGCTTATTGTACCTTTAATAGTGGACTGATTTGTGAGTACTCATTTATCCCTTATGCCAGCTTTCACACTGTGTATATGCAATTCTAAAGTCATTTGTACAACAGCAATGTAATGTAAGTGTGTCAGCCTATTAGGCAAAAAGCTTGCGTCATCCATTTTGAAAGAAATGTCTAGATATTAATTAACTTTGGTTATTGATTGTCCTTTACTTCCTTAATGATGTCTGTTATTTTTATGTTAGCTGGTAAAGTAATATCCTTTCCAAGTTCTTTTTTTCTGCCTAACTGCTATTGTCGGCCCCTTTACAGTACACTTTTCAAAAATTGTATTATTACTGATACTAACATAATGCCAATTAATAATGTTTATGTCTAATGACAAGTAGTATGGTGGGCACTTACTGTTCTGCATGGCAGCTAGTTTTTGTCCATTTAATTGAATGGGTATGGCAATGTGAAGCAACCACATGATATCACACTAAAAGGCAGTGTGGCTACATTTAACAACACTTAACAAATATTGTTTTCAGTAATATCTCCTTTTTAACTTGAACTAAATCTTCTACAATTGCTCCAATTATTGGGTGAATGGCTCCAGCTTAATGTGAGCCCCCGTGATGAAGATGAATGGATTGTTGGTTCATGATCACACTGGTATTACTATTCGAATCAAACATAATTTAACTTGTGATAAACCATAGCTGGCCGGGAGAAAGGACTGTAAAGAAGTGGAGGTCTAGCAGATGAGCCAGACTAGATTTCTGACAGGCCTAGTTAATGATGCCCAGGCTTAACTACATATGTGGAGATTAAGGGTTGAGATTAAATATGAGGGCCATACATATAGAGCCTAGATAAATGATTTGAGGGGTAATTGCAGTGTTCTAGGATTTTGGTAATGGACTGTATTGCACTAATGATAAAACATGAGCATCTCCTAAGATCCTTCACTCAAAGTGCCTCCTTGGCCTTTTGGTTTAACGGCCCAGATCTCCACATTCCTCTAGCTGTCATATGTCTTTCCAAGATAACATGAGGAGAAAAGAGCTCTCCCCGCTCAATCATTAGCAGAGTTATTAGCTATTTTGCTATGAATATTATCATACGGGGAGAGGGGTTGAAAGTGGATGTCCTCTGGGCAATTGGATCCCTGTTATGAGACTATTTCGATGTTGCTGATAGCAAAAACATGAAAAGGAAAAAGGAGACTAGCATGATATATTTTCCTTAAACAAACAACAAATTAGAATGTACATTTCCTGAAGTAAATGCCTGTAATTGCTGCAAACTGATTTATTTTTACTGTAGTGCCACCTATGGGTGAAACTGCATCCGATTGTACAGACTTCTTCAGCTTTCCCTTCTGTACAGCAACCCCAAATTTGGATTGCAATTGGATGATGCATTCAAGAGTTATGGCTCTTTAAGTGTATTTCAATCAGTGAAGGGATAACAAAAAACTAAAATATATGTTTAGTCTTTTACATGCTATGGTAATCCCTGAAGGTTTGCATATTTATTACAAGCTGAATCGTCTTTATCAAGTAAAGCAGCCCTGTTAAGGTTATTGAGATAGTATAGAGCATTATGAAGGCCAATAAAAACTCTCATAATGCATGCTTTATAATGTGCTAGGTACGTATATAGTAATGGATTGATATTGGCTTGATAAAAAGTGTTACAATACTTCTGTTATAATCAGAGCAGGATAATGTTTCACTGCCAGCTGGCACACATTCCAGCTAAGCTGCTAAACAGCTCAGAAGGATGCTGCTTAAGTGCTTGGGCACACATTTGTCAGCAGCCTTTTGTCTCATATTTGAGTGATTATGAATGGAAGTCACTGAATGGAGAAGAAATTAAATAAAAATAAATGCTTTCATCTCATTGCCTGAAATGCACGATGCATGAGGTTGACAGAGATACTGTAACATGTTTAGAAAAGATTAACTGGTTAATGAAAAGTCAGGGTACACATTTTGATTACCAGTGAGGGAATTCTTGTAAGACGTGTAATGAAAAAGATAAGATACATTAAGATGAAATTAAGATTGGCCAGCATAAGGACAGAAATATAGCACTCAGAACTACTCATAATTATTTATGTTTGACTCACATAACTAATTTATTATTTTTTTCTGAGAAATGTTTTGTGTGGGGAAAATACACATACAAACACACCCACACACACAGAGTGCCTCCATCACAAAATACTGGAAAAAGAGATGTTACAAACCAGGCATGCACTGCTTGTGAATCACCAAGTCTGTGTCTGAGACAGAGGCCACTGAAGATTTGAGGTCAAGGCCAGAGATGAATGATGATGGGATGCTGAAACTGGCAAGCTACAAATTGACTAGAGAATTGTTTGATGCATTAAATGCCACTTTGCAAAAATTAGACACCACATCTGTCAAGTTTGTGGTCACACATAATTAAAAGTGCTTGTGAACACAAATAAAACCAGCAGATAAGCTATGAGGCTTCATTATATTAATGTTTTCCTGCATGTAACATATCTGATAGTTATCCTTATGATATTATCATTCTAGCAGTGAAAACAGAAGGTGCAACAAATCTCCAATATTTACATGTGCGTTCATTTTATGCGACAATTAATAAGAGGGTTTTCAATGGCAGGCATAACAAGGCTGTGCATGTTAGAGTGGATCATTATCACACCTGAGAGAATCAACCCAATAATGAATACCAGTGCATCAGAAGTCCAGCTAAAGTTCATAATCTGAGCGAGCTATGTACTCCACTATCATTATGGCTATAGTGTGAAGAGGAGACAGTAATCAGACAGAGGGTCATATTACACTCTTTTTCTTGTTGAGGACAGAGTGCCACTTTGCTTGTGTAATTGTTCTAATTGTACCATATCCGAGAGGAGTGACCACAGAAATGGGAGACTCTTTAAATCAAGAGCTCTTACTGTTAATTAAGGAAAAATGCAATGGCATGAGATATACCCTATGATTTTGTCCAGTAAATGTGCATGTAACATATCCACTTAGTTTACTGAAATTCAAAAGATATGAACTATAACTAACTAACTACTTTAGCAGTTGGCAATTTAAGAAAACCTAACAAAAATACAAAGCGCTGAGCAAAATGTTATATTAAATACTCACCTTATGGGGTGCAAGAAAGATGCAGCAAAACATGATGACTTGTTATTATTTCAGAATAAAAGTAATTTAAAAAAGCATTTCTAATACTGTACAGTACAGTTTAAACACAAATAATTTACCTGGTATAGATAAGAAGATAAGTGGACCATCTAACTTCAGAAATTGTCAAAGTACTTCAATCACGCAGAAGAATGGGGGTTGGGAGGTATTACTAAATGGAAGGGTTATTATGTCAGATTGTGGCAGCTAAAGCCTGCTGCCTCTCCACCTGCTCTCTGTGCTGTGTTACAGTGCGCAGAAAGCCTCCTTACCTCTAATGGCAGTTTACAGAACGTTTACCCACAAGTGTCATAATTTGCACTAACAACTACAATTATGCCTTTTTTTAGACACACAGTACAGCATATTTAATGGGGACAATAATATATCTCATTATTACTGCTGAAGAAAGGATGTGGCTGAATTGTTGCTTGACTTGGCTCTGAATTTCACCCTTAAAGTGCAATGTGTCGCCAATTTTATGTGTGTAAACAAAAAGCAGGGCAAGTGCTGTTTCGCTTCTCCTAACAAAAAGGGTATACAACCAGGTGAACAAAAGCCAGCAACGGGAAAATGGATTGTTGCTGGAGTGATGTCAACAAATTTGAAAAGGGGCATTTTTGAAGCAACCACTTGCTTGTTTGAAAAGGGTCAGAGTCTGTTATTTTCATGTATTTTAACTTGAGGAAATGTCATAAACTGAAGTCAAACATCACAGCCGCTACAATGTTTGAATGGAAATTGGTTTATAATGTTGTAAAATTCCTTTACAAATAACTTGGATGTTAACAATTTGACACTGCTGGCTGGCTAAAAATACACTGATACACAAACTGCTCTCTGCAAACAATGGATTTTACTTATTTGTTTACCCATTGAATTTTTTGGTATTTTCATCCAGACCAGTTCTTAAAACAGTGGTTAAAATCTATTGTCTACCCTTATTTACTGTGCAGAAGTGTGGCGGGGGAGGCACTTGAGTCAGCATTGCCTCTTATTCACAAGATGGAAGCTCTCTGCTTCTAATTATGGATAAACAAACAAGCGTGACGAGCCCGATATGTATCAGTTTGTAATTTAATTACATTTTGATGGTAAGCTCTGCAGGCGTAAGAATAACCAAGACAAGAGGGTATGTTGCTGTCAATGTCATGCACTGATATGTACATTAGGACAGTGCAGACTGAACTGGGTTTGATTTCACCAACAATCTAATCTATTTTGGATGATTTAAAATTTGTTTCAATTGTAATTCTACCTATAGTCCCTGTACATTATCCTCCAACACTAGAGACATTTTTAGTTTTGTTGTTGAAAAATGCCAAATGTGAGCGAGAGGATGTGAGAAGGGAGTTCTTGATTGTTTTTTGAAACAGAATAAACATATACAGGATTTGATATGTAATTTACAGCCTCTTGTCATTATTAAGAATTAGAAAGTAGACCCTCTAAATATGATGGCAACAATTTGTAGCGACAGTCTGAATTGCTTTTTATGTATGCAGCTCCGGCATTTGCATTAGTATTGATGTTGACCTTTGGGCTGTGAATATGACTCCCACAATGCTCTCTTTGCACTGGTGTGAATGGACAATACTGAGCTGCTCTGGCAGGCATGTTTCTGATAAACCAGTGATCTCCCAAAGGCACTTCAAATGAGCCTGACTTCATTTGCATGATAGTATTGCCACAATGTCTCTGTGAGCATGCTGGGGTCACACCAGTGTGCTGTGGCATTAGATGGAAGCACGTTGTTGTGGCGGTGGTGTTTGGGGGAGTGGGGGTCAGGAGAAGGTGCACACCCTGAAGAATACAAATAATATTTAACATTGCTATTCCTTCCTTATCTGAGGAGAGAACACGTGTACAGTGCTGTACAATGACAAGGTAGTCTTTGGACAATGCTGTATTATGACACTGACACACAAATGTGTGTGTGTATATATATATATATGAATATGTCTAATAACTGTTGCATAGGCACACTAAAATACCGTTGGTTACTGCTGGTTAGATCAAATCCTAGATTAATTTCTGATTCTCAAAGAATGCAACAAATTGTTCTGACATATTTCTGTAGATGGAACTGTACATTTAGCTATTTTACTTACTCTGCACGAATGATAACATAGAGAAATGTGAGATATTTATACACTGTTTACACAGATACTTTTGACACTGTAACAGGAAATATGACTGTATATTTGCCTATTTACCCATCTGATGATGAAACAGTCAGTGTCTCAGGACCATGGACAGAAGCTCTGCATTAAAGTGTACCTTTTTAGCATCTGCAAATTTGGAAATAAGCTTTGTCACAAGACATTCAACTCCAATCTTTTATCTCCTCAAAATTTCACTCATGATTAGATATTTTTTTGATTAGTTCCTAATATTGGGACTCATAAAAGCCAACTTTGCAGGTGTAATGAAAAAAGAGTTAATGAAATGTCTGTCTTTTGCTGGTAGGTTTCTGAAAATTTTTGACAGTGTGTATGGAAAGATTCACATAAACCAACTAAATGAATATTGCTAAATTCCAAGTTAATCAGTGTCACTGGATCTTGGGAAAGGAAACAATGCATTATGTCTAGCCTTGTGATGACTCCATTCAAGACATAGTCACAGATAAGGTAGCAGAAACTTGCACTTTCTCCAACACTATCAATGGACAAAAAACATAATTTGTATTTATACCCCACTGACACAACTGCAAAAATACTCCTTTTGATGCTCAATCTATTCCCGCCTTTAAAGTCATGCATTAGGTCATTTACTTGAGGGCAGTTGGTATTCTTGGGGAAACATTAATCCCTTTCACCTACCATCACAATTGTGATGATGGAAAAAATTAAAGATTCCAATATAAATTATACAAAAGCCAACACTGCAGTGAGTCAAAGTTCTCTCCCACTTCCCACTGAGGGTTAACTGTCTGGAGCAAAATCTGCTCCTGAAAGAATTCTCTCATCTATGTTTTTCATCATGATTAATGTGATAAAGGTCTGTTTAAGTGGAATAAAGCTGACTTTCAACAGAGAATCTGATGGCCTGCCAGAGGCTCCAGGCTGGGCAGAGGGTGGACAGACAGAATCTTAAATAATAGGTTATTCACAAAAGCATGTCTGTCAAAACACTCCAAGCATCCACAACATACTGATGCATATTAGCTGTGATAATTGTCTGGTATGGAACTGTGACAGCAAAGAAACAAACCAACAAAGACTAAATTAGCTTTATCAGCTGATATAAGTCTCTTGTAGTCTGAACATTTGAATGGAGTTGACTGCCACACTGTGTTTCCATGGCGTTGAATCCTGCTGAGAGGCCAAAGAAGAGGTCACAGAAAACAGCAGGGGAGGGAGAGGCTTTTCCGAGGACAACAAAGAAGAAAAACTCTCACAGCAATTACAAAAGATTTGGAAATTTGTAACTGTGAGACAGAAAAAATTATAAAATTATACTGACAGAGACACTGAGAAAACATTCATCCAACATAAAGCAAGTATGTGGAACAGAAGTCTGTTCACTTCTCTTTAAAGTTTTGCAACTAAATCAAATAAAAAGCCTGATAGATTTAGATAGATAGTGCCTGAAATTAATGGTCGAAAAGGTTTTGATGAATGAAATCAGTGTTTCATGATGCCAATTTTGCATATGTTCCAATAGAACTTTCTTTTTTTCCTTAATAGGCCTACATATAATTAACTTTTTTCAATCATATGTTTGTGTGTCTGAACACGTATGTGCACAGACACCTTATGTGTGCCAGTGACTGTGCTCTGCACTTCATACTTAACGCCATGGAGGAGGATCAGAGCACAGCCTGGGTAACACCCATAAAGAGCAGGGGGCCTTTATGAGTTTTCTTGATCCCTCATTCTCTTCCCATTTGCTTTCCCCTCCTCCTGCCATGACAGCATGATTAACCATCAGCCACACAATAGGGGCACATGTCCCCATAGCCACGACCAGCTCCCTCAGACCTGTACATCCTAATAAGGATTAGGCAAGAAGTTAACAATGAATGAAGAAGTCCTTCAGAAGCCGCTAATGCTATTCCACTCTGTGTCACTTTTCATCCGTGGCTATTCACAACACTGTGTTTGAACATAAGGTATAATCCTCTTATATATCAAAGGTGGACAAATCATATTAATTTAGACATTGCTTCCTCAGGCTCGAGGGCACATTATGCACTCAACACAGAGCCACAAATGTCACCATCTGCTCTACTTTCTCACCTGCCTCTGACTGACACCCCAATGCAACTCCACTAAACTCTTTTTTTTTATCACTATTTCTAATTTGCTTTCTCTTTGTTTGTTGTTTTTAATATTTCTCATGGAAAGATGGAAAATAGAGAAAATAGAGACATTTCCTATATATGGTTAAGAAAACCATATTAATCATTGATTCTTCACATGAATGTCTACATTTTACTAGTTGCTGCAATAATTTAATATAACAAGATAGCAAATTGTGTATTTATTTATTTATGTTGGTAATATCTATTAAAAGACATGTGGATGATTTTGTCAGAGGCAGTAGGGAAGGATTTCAATGGTTTAAAACCAGATTAGAAAAATATATAATCTGTGTTATATAGAACTTAATTCTACATCCCAGACAGTTGCATTGCATTCATTAATGAAGAGACCATACATCATTGGACCAGTATTAGATGTTTTCCAGTATTTTAAAGCCCCAACAAATAAAATACAACATATGTGTGTTTTTATGCAGATGACTACTTTTATTATCTCATAGATTTATCTTGTTATTTAAGAATGACATCAATGACAGCAAATACTTTCCTGCATGTGTCAGCTGTATTAATCACCTTCACAAGGACAAAATCATTCTTATTCTCAATGTGGAACAGGTTTATCTCTGAGCAGTCGCTCATTTCTTTCAGCTGCTGATGGATTTATGACTCAGGTTTCGTTCCCTTCTTGGGCATATGATGCAATTCAGTTAACATTTTCAACTCCTCCTCACTGTGTAGCTACATTTATAGTATTTCCTTTTTTAAATCCCTTAACTTTCATACACTGCAAATATGCAAACTTATTGTGAACTTGTTCAATATTCTTTTTATGAGCAGAATTGAATAGATATGGAACAGAATGCTTTTGCATTTTAAAAAAGGAACTGAGTTTATAATTAGAATCACCATTAAAAAATGTCCATCCATTTTATCTTTTTACAGTAAGGGGGCTCTTACAAATATATAGGAAGTTAGAAAGAGGCCAGGTCTGGTCTAAGAACAGAGAAATGTCAATGAAAAGTGTAGCAGCATCTCTTTCCTATTCTCTTCACAGGTGTTATATCTGTCCACTTGTGCAACCAACTTCATTTCCACTTGAATTTTATCAACCTTCTGCTGGCCTCTCGAAGTGATAGCATACACCATCTGACATGAATTAGCCCCAGAGTGACTGATACTGCCTCACCCCAGGGAATTCATGTTCAGTGAAGTCACTGTTTTTTTTTATAGTCCTTCACTCTTTTTTCTCTGCTCTTTTCCTTTGCACCACTGCTTCTGGTCGGTTTTCTCCCCAAGTTTGTCCTTGTCACTCACCTGTCTGTGAGACATCAGGTTTTCCTTTTGCTTGACAGACAGGTGCTAGCAATGTCTGATGGAGTCATTTGCCACAAATGTACAAAACATGACTGATCAAAGAAATGTCATCTAAGGTGGTGGAGAATACTGGAGTGCTATGGTTGGAGAAGAGAGGTCCATTTCCATTAATCACAAGAACTGACAGATGGTCCCAGTTCTCATTTTCCTTCTCTCTATACTATGTCCCTCAGCTCATTAATGCTTTATATCCTCTACAGGTTGATTTATTTTCCACTTCAAGTTGGTGCTCACCACTGCTCGAAAAAAAACAACCTGTGCATTTGAAAGTATTGCACCAATCATAAAATGAGTGATTAGAGCAGGAACATGATATGACGTAAACAATGAATGTGCAAACAAGTACATAAGCCCTTTTTACTGCACTTAATATTGAGACCTCTTGTTAAATAACATGCAAGGGTTGAGTTTCTTTATAACAATGATTGGACTGTGCTTCATTTCCCATCCTGGAGTTAAAAACTAAGATACTGGCCAAATAAAATGCACAGTGATGACTACTGAAGGTCAGGCTGAGCTAGTTGCTTCACTTCTGATGTCTGCTGGTTTGACCAAATTAAATTGTGTTGACTTGTAATCATCATCATATAAAATGTTTTAAATTTAGATTAATGAAAATGATACGTTGCTGATTTCTGTCCATACATGGCCACTATTTAAGAGATCTTGAAATGATCGTCTGCCACAGGTAGACAATTGATTTTCCCTTCAAAATACTTTTCAGCTGTGGTGCACACATTAGCCGTATCTGATCCTGGTCCAGTATTCACATACTGTCCATATCTCAGAGTAGCCAGTGGTTTCTAATGTGGAGGTGGTGGTAATCAGACAGCAACCTGTCTACTGCAAAGCTCTGTGTGATATCACCTGTCAATGCATTTGCATCACCTCACCAAATTTAACTGTAGCGTGGTGGTGACATCAAAGGAGTCACACCAATTGTATTATTGAATGCATTGCAACAAAGATGCGATTTACATGAAGAATAAGACTAATCTATTCAAAGACAATCATTTTGAAGCTCTGTTCACATGATGTTAACGCTTCAGAGGATCATACCATGCCAATCATGGATTATCTGAGGTTCCAAAAGACTTTGAATGTTGGTAAAAACTAGTAGGCAGGCAGAGGTAAACAACAGATGCAGTGGGAAAAAGGCAACCTAATCCTCTGAATGAGAAATAGAATTAAGAATTATTTTAGGGGATTAATAGAAAATAAAAATGGAAATCTTATATCAGACAAACTCTGCCAGGTGAATATTCTGCATTGGTTTATAGTTTGTGATAATCATGACGGTCATGTGTTTATATTATATTATATTATACTATATTATATTATATTATATTGTTTTTATTAATCTTTACCTAATTTATTTATTAGCATTTTCTTAATGCAAAAGCAAACTGTAAGTACTGATTGGTCCTGTCTGGATGATATTTTCATGTGTTTGTGTGCTATACATCTGCTGCAGTAAGCAAGTAAGTGAAGTTTATTTGTATAGTACTTTTCACAGATACTAAATCACAAAGTGTTTTACATTAATGAAAAATACACTATTAAAGGCAATATTAAAAAGTTACATTGACAACAAACAGCGCAGGGCTGACAAGTTGAAATCACAGCAACAACAAACAAATGACACATAAGAGACAGAGACACATAAGCAAGTACAAAAGTTCCAAAAACAAAGCAATAAATAAAGTGGAGTAACTATTCACACAGGCTAATCAAAAGCCTGTCTGAATAAAAACATTTTCAGCTCTTTCATGAAGATGTCACAGGAGTCTAGGGATCGCAGCGATAAGGGGAGAGCATTCCATAGATTGGGTGCAACAGCTTGAAAAGCATGGTCACCTCGGGTTTTATAGCAGGTTTGAGGGACAACTAGTCATTTTTGTTGAGAAAATCTAAGAGCCCGATTGGGCGTATAAGGGAGGAGCAGATCAAAAATATACTGTGGTGTTTGACAAGGCTCTATAGGTTAGTACCAATATTTTAAATATTGCAAAACTTAATTAGGAGCTAGTGCAGAGAGGATAAAATTGGTGTGATCTCTTGATATGTGATCTCTTGTTATTTCTAGTTAAAAGCCGAGCAGCTGCATTTTGGACAGTTTAGAGATGATTCAGAGAAGTTTGATTTAAAAAGGTAAAAAGGGCTTTCCAATAATCTAAATTAGAAGAAATAAAAGCATATTCATTCTAAAAAAGTCATCATCTATGATAGATTCTGTAATTATACTCCATTACTGTACTACACCATTCACGACATACCAACTAATCATGAAATATTGTGTCGTTTTGAGGTGGAAACTCATATATTTATATATTTATTTTGTTTTGTTTTTTAATAATTAGACATAAGATGAAAATTTGGGGTTTTCAAATTTGTACTGATTCAACTGATGATGTGACATTAATCAAAATTAAGTGGATACTATTTTCCTGAACTGATGAGGAGTATTGAATTTAAAGTCCTTTCAGATTCCTCAGCTCTTCAAAATGGGGAAACCCATGGAAAATGAGTGTATACTTGTTTTGGAACATTCTTAAGCTCTGGGCAGAGAATTTTTTTCAAAAGAAGGAGAATACAGCAGTTGTCAGGTCTCCTAAGACTACGAAGAGACATAAAGTTGAGCAGCCATGAAGTGATCATTTGCCCCCTGTATATTTAAAAGAGCCCAGGTTCCTGGAGACACAGAGGATGAAAGAAATCAATACACGACACGACACTCAAGATCCAACATAAACACCTCAACCGCAGGCCAGCACCCAGAGTCTGCTGTGACCCTGAAATGACCATATTCCATTATTGTTCCCTCATCTCCATTGAGAGGATAAGACCCACACAAAATTGATTGTGTCTCCACAAAGTAGAGATAGTCATTGATTTTTCCCTCTCCTTTCAAAAGAAAAGGAAAGCTTTGTTCAGCTGACATATACGTCTTCCTTTTCACCCACAGGGAAGATACCCAAAAGCATTCTGGGGAGAAGTAGTGTTATGCTTGATCACCTAGCTCATGCTTGAGCCAGAACAGAAAAAAGCATAGTCCCAAGTAATAGTACTGTTCTTGATGAATGCAGAAGAGTGGATCAACTCTGACATCAGCGCTGCAATATTCAGAGACTGGTAGGCCTTCTTTCTCCCCAGTGTTTTGATTTTGATCTCTGACTACTCCTGATGAGGGAGTACGGTGTCATGGCTTCTTTTATCTCTCACTATCTCCAGAGAGAGGAGCCAATAGGTGAGATGCAGCTAGGCCCCTGTGAAGAGCTGATCACAGGTCCAGTGATATTATCTGGGGTCAGGGGTAAAGAATCAACGATTCTCGTTCCTTCTGCTGGTCTCTCTCTCTGATTCTCACTCATGCCCTCGTGGGAACCAGGAGCTTGAAACTGATCAATTGCTGGCAAATAGCTTTATTGACATAGCAAATGTAACATCTGCATTGATGAGGCTGTTTGGACAAATAGTTGGCATGGTGATGTAGCAATGGTGGTGGTGTCTCAGATACATAAGACCAATCAGTGGAAATGAGTTTATCAGTTTTTTCATCATGTCAGATTTCAGAATTCAGGTTAAGATCATGTAAAGTTAAATAGGGCTTCACTAATTGTATTCACCCCCAGTTGCTATTTGATTAGAACATACAGTACAATTATTTTTCTTCTGTAAGTAGTTGACTATCATAATAGATCTGAATTTGTATTGAAAATTACAGTGTTCTCACAGTGAGTAGACAAAGTACCTGACTGAACATAACATACAAGAAAAGTGAAGTGATTTAGCTCCTTCAGATAATTTATAGTGTGAAACAATGTTGTTCGGAGAGCAGTGAGGGTGCCCGAGCTACATTTGAGATGTGTTTTGTTATGAGCATATGTCTTATTCAAGAGGCAAGAAGCATTCGGCTGACAGACACTCAGAGCTGTGATCAGCTGCTCTACTGTGTCCATTAGCACCTTCCTCTGTGCATTCCCTCCTGACTCTCACTGCCCCACTGACTCTGGCACAAAAAAAATCTAATTACATACTGTCATCTAAACTGATTTCTTTTTTTTTTTATTTAACAGACAAATAACCATCATGTAATTGATTTCTGATTTTGTGATGGTGTAACCATTTTCCTCAAATAGCAGTTGGCATTGTCTTACAGGATCATATTTCACGCAGCACATAGACACAGCAACACGGTGTGAAGCTTAACGCATCTCTTTGAATGTCATTCAGAAGTTCTTTTTAACACATTTACCTGCCCCTCCCTGTCGTGTGACCAATTAACTAATTCAATGTAAAAACTATTTTGTGGCCATAATGCTGTGTAAAGCCCCAGGGCATGCTGGAAGAAAACAGATTAGCACATTAGCATTGCAGGGATTGAACGGGGACTTCTGGCTCTGCCTCAGGCTCTCCTGGCTATTAAAGCAGCTGCTGCTCACTGACATCAGCAGACAATTATCCAGCTCATGTTGCCTGAAATACAAAGATTTTAATATCAAAAACACTCTCTCTGTTTTTTTTTTTCATGTTTGTCACAATTCCTGCCACAGTTCTGTGTCTCCTTACCTGTTGCCACTTCCTCGGTCGCTCTCTCCCTCTCTCTCCCTGTGTGTATGATTTTGTGAGTGGAGACAGGTGTGCTGGAGTCAGAGCAGAGCCCCGCCAGCTGCAACCCGTTCTATAATCAAGACCTCTACTTGTACTCAGCTCTGCCAGATCCACACTGCCAGATTGTAGCCTCTGCACCAGTCAGTCTATGTGTCAAGCCATTTCTCCTGCTTTTGTCATGTTACTTTGATGTTGCCTGTTTTCCTAGTCTAACTCTGTCTCCTGTTCCATGCAGTCCTGTCTGCTCTGTCTCCGGTCTCTGTCTCCTGTTCCTCGTCTTGTCCCTGCAGTCCCTTCTGCTCTGTCTCCAGTCCCTCGTGACAGCCCTGCTTCCCTGATATTAACCCCCATTCCTCCCAGCTTCCAGCTCAAGCCTCAGTCCCAGCTGATGGAAAGTCACTTTTAACCCTGTTCCTCCCAGGCCCACCATTCCAACCTCCTGTGTTTCCTCAGAGTCTCCCAACTCCTCCCTGGAGCAGTCAAGCAGTTTGTCAGCTAGCTCCAATCCTGTGTCTTGTGTGACTATCCTCCAGTTTGGGTGTATCCAGCTTGCTAGCCATCAACCTGTCTCCCAGTCTGCGAGCTTTGGGCCTGCTGAGCCACCAGTCCCTGTCTCCTGTTCCCTGCAGACCCGTCTGCTCTGTCTCCAGTCCCTGTCTCCTGTTTCTTGTCTCGTCAGCCCTGCTTCCCTGCCCAACTTCCAGCCCAAGCCCCAGCCCCAGTTTCCAAGCTACAAGTCCGAGCTTCCCCAGGCCTGCATCCCATTTCTCCCCTCCTCGTAATAAATACCTTGTCCAACTATGTCCCTGTCTCTTTGCTTCTGAGTGTCTGCACTTGCACTCACCTGCTCTGCCCCCACATAACAATGTTAATATGGAACTGTACATTCAATGCACAAGATCCAGCAAGCCAGAAAAATCCAGAAACGCTGAAAATGAGCCCCCCAGCATGAGGGAACTGTCCACTTTACCCCACCAGTTCCTGATGAAACTCCTGTTGTACTGCTTTCAACACTGCTGACTACCGTCTCATTCCAGAGTTGTGAGAATTAAGAGACTTCAGTGCGTTGTTCTCTCTCTGTGCCCTCTGGGCTTTTATGCAGCCACAAATGAGAACCCACAAATACACTACATCAGCACTCCTGTCTCTCTCTCTCTCTCCAGGGATATTGACCCTGCCAGTTCAGTTCTACTTGGCTGCGCACTGCAGAGATGTTGGACTGTCAGTGGAAATATACGGTCCTTGTCTGGAACCCAGGTGTACTGAGGCAAACTGTTAAATTTGGTCATTACTCTTGTAATAGTGCCTTTATGTTTTGTTCACAAGGGTCATGTGTGCAACCGCCCCAGCAGGTCTTTTTTGAAAGCTCTGCAGACAGAGACATAGACATCAGTTGTCAGAAGGATCATATTAAAAAAGCTTCCTATGTCCATGGATAAGGATAATGGTGAATATCAGGCAGATGTTTTGTCCTGTGTGTGTGTGTGTGTGGTCCAGGTATTCCTCACATTGTGCGGATGTAAATCTGTTTACACAGTCATGTTGTGGAGACTCGTCTCCCTAATTTGAATCATTAACTTTAGAGTGAAGACTTGGTTTAAAGTTAAAGTAAGACTAGGGTTATGTTAGGGTTAGGCAAGTAGTGGTTATGGTTAGGGTTAGGATAAGTCTCCAGGAAATTAATCTGAGTCAATGTAATGTCCTCTGAACTGATGGAGACACGACTGTGTGTGTGTGTGTCTGTGTCTGTGTGTGTGTGTGTGTATTTTTTACATGTAACAACATACGCACGCATGTGTTGATTTGTGTGTGCCGACTGGGCTGGGGGCCGGGCCAGGGGGAGGAGACGGCAATTCTAACGGCTTTTTGATGTAGATAAATGGCTTACAGATGGCCGACTCAATATATTCAAATGAGATATAAAAATAGGAGGGGCTGTCAATAAGGGGATGGTTCCAGTTGTAGCATCATGTGACAAGAATGCATTGATCAGTCTATAAGCCAGACACATTTTCAGCTACATTTTCAGAACATATTCAATTAAATGTCTATGAGTGATTTGGAAAGCAGGTCAGTTTCGAATCCAACAATGTTATTTTAAAACTTAGTCAGATCTTGAAATAAATTGCTGTAATAAGTGTAATAAGATTGAAATTCAGCATTTAAATATTTATTATTTCATGCCAATTGTATCTTCTTAGAGAGTCAAATTAATACTTTAAGAAAAATGATAGCAATTCTAAAATATTAATTTGTAAAGTCGTACTGCTGATATAAACAAAAAGATAAACAACAAAAGCTTAATTCATGCTATAATTAGCATTTTTGTGTCAACAGTTGCACTGTATGAAATTAATACAAAACATGAATATACAAATGAATATAAAACCATCAAATAACAAAGGGTAATGCACCATTGAAAACAGCCTTTGGTGGCAGTATTACAACTCTCTAAGATCCAGCAGCAGTCAAGGCAGTTTATGACTGAAGAGATAATCCTCTTAATTCAGTCATCTCAGTCTGCAGACAATATCCTGGAGGTAAGAGCTGCTAACACATTCCATACCATAATGTTCGATCAGTATAAATTGTATTTACCCAATTTTCACCTTTAACATTGGGCTGGAAAAGAAGCCCAAATGCGATTATGCACATGAAGAATTAATCCGGAGATGAGCACAGGGTAATGTATGGTAATTATCCAACAGGATATTCTTACATAGCGATTAGCATATCTGGGAGGCCAGACAGGGATGGGAGGGCAGTCTGAGAGGAAGGAAAGGACACAGCTGCTGATAAGAAGCCTGGTTTGTTTTTTTTTATGTTGATGAAAAATGTGGATAGTCTGGCTACAGGCATGTACTCACTCCCTTCTTTATGTTCCTCTCTATCTTATGTGCACATGCACAGCCTCAGATGAGAATGGACATGTGGATGCACACATACACACACACACACACACACACACACTCATACACACACACATACTATCAGGGAGAAGGGGGGAAACTGGATTTGAGAAAGAAACACTGCTCACAGCCCTACAGGGAAACGTGTATGTTTATGCTTATGCAATATAGTTTTATAGACAATGCATTGTATATTTAATTGAAATAACTTTATTGTAAATCAACAGGTGTATTGAAAATAAAGAGTTTGATAATCAGTAAGAAGTAATTTACAATGCATGGATTGTTATTTAATCTATGCAATTCATGCAATGCATTCAATATAGTAAAAAAGGAGAGTTATGACAATGGTGATGTCAATTGTGACCATGTGATGCTTTGACTGAGTGATAATTTGATTAAAGGCTCCCAGTCTTGATACTTACTCATGAAGGTGTTGAATAAGTGTTGAATAATACGTGTTGAATCTGAGTTTAGTTAGATTTACCCTCCGTCTATACCTGTATAAAACATCTTACAAACTGTGAAAAAAAAAATCTTGTCTTTATGTTTTTCTATTGGTCAGTCTCTCCCTGTAAGTCACTCTGTATGTATTTGCATTTCTTTCTAAAAGCATCAAAAGTGTAATTTTATGTGTATTCAGCCAGTACATGCTCTGTCACCACAGCTCTATGGTATAATTATAATCTTGGATTGGAGGTGTGAAGCGCCTATATTCCCCACACAACAGAGAAATGATACCGTATCAAAGTATTGTCGAATACAGATTATCCATCCAACATAAAATTATGTTTTAGCAAATAAAATATGAAAATGTTCATGTTTGCATGTTTGTTTCTACTGTTGATATGTATACATCTCAAATCCTCCAGCATCTCCTAAAAGTTAGTAGTATTTATGAATTTTTGCCAACAATACAAACAGGTTTCAACCAACATTATCTTTTGTTTTTTTATGTTGGCCCTGTAACCCCATTGCACAAAGTGACCATGAGCCACTGTATCAATTCTTGGTTTGGTATTTAGGTGTAATCAGCCATGTAGGACACCAGCTTGCCAAGAAGCTGGGCCCTTTGTGAAACGCCCATCTGCTTTGTGCATTGGGACGAGCCCAGTCCCAAAGAGCTGCTGGAATGAAAGGGTGAGCATGAGAAGGCCCAGCTGAAAAGACAAGGGTGGGCGGCAGCATCAGGACACAGTCTGTCTGCGGCACTCCTGCAGTCCACTCTTATTCTAATGTTGCATCCATGACTCCCCTGCTTGCATACAACTCAGAGATCAGAGACTGACAGATGCACCGGGGGAAGCAGACCGGGATGTGTGTCTGACACACGCGTGCATCCTTTCATGCGTGTGGTGTCTGTGTCCCCCTCACTCCCCTCTCTGTTAAGCTGTTTGGCTAATATTTTCCTATTGACTCGCCAGTGTACATAATACACAGTCTCAGTGACCTCTTAGCGGGACATATCTGTGGGAGTGCAGATCAATTCATACAGTGCCCCCCTCCCCATCCCTCCTTGTTGTCAGTATTCAGCGGATGGACTGGGCAGCGTGGGAGCAGGTGATAAGCTGCTATAGGCCAGTCGAACCGTTCCACCAAGAGTCGTGACCCTACTGCAATAGGGCTGATTATACCTCACCCGGGTCTGCTAGGTCTGAAAATCAAGGATCTTCACTCCAGCCGGAAAAATATCACCTCAGACTGAGATCACAGCAGCCACATTAATGAGTTTCATTTCAGACTATCTAATTTAGTTTCTTTTTCTTATCCTAATTCATCTTACCATTATTAGTATAATTATTAATTATTTATTATCATAAATGTGGAGTTTCAGCATGTTGATGCTGACTATCTGTTCAACTTTTCGTTGTGTATAAAAAGAATCCAAGTATTTGTCTTCTGTGTTGAGAATATGACTAAAATTTCACAATATCGCAGATATACAGGAATTGTTGACTATCCTGTACATTTAGAACTTTTATTCTTAATTGTTTGTTTGAAAAAAACAATTTCAAATGTTTCTTCTGGGCAGCCTATGTGAGGCAGGTGACCCGCATATGAGAGACTTGGCATGTGTTTGTGGAAGAGAGCTCTTTTCCTCGGGTAGGACGACCATATGCCCCCAAGCTCCAACAATCCCCCGTCTCCTGCCCCTCCACTTCCCCCAAACTTTACACACAAGCATGCTCCTTTCTGTCAACGCAGCCTGAGCCCCACCCCCGGCCCACTGTGCCTCCCCTTGCAAACACTCCTGATAACTGACGGCAGCTGCATTGATGAGCACAAAGCGTGGGCCAAGGCAGCTCAGCTGGCCTATCTTCCCACTTGACACTGGTTTGACCCCTGGCATGTGAGTCGTCCTCCCCAAAGGCTGCTCTGCCTATAGCCTAACACAGTCTGTCTCTGTATCTCCTCTCCCCACACTCACACACACACACACACACGCTGCTCCCAGGCAGGACACACACCCAGCAACGGGTGCATCCTCAGGTCAGCTGGGTCAATTAAATTCAAATTGAGGATAAATGATTTGTAAATCATGTACAGATAAGGAACTAATGCATAGAAGAGGGAGGAAACACTGCTGCTTTCCCTCTTGACAGTTGAGAATATTCACACTATGAGTTTTCCCCATGGATGTTTCATCAATATTTACTTGTTGACTTTCATCTACCGACTTATAGATAGCCTAACAGTGCTTCTCTGGTGCATGGATCCATATTTACCATCCTTCCACACATGCACACACTCATACACACTCCCATATGTGCACAAGCAGCATCAGTGGTGTATCCAGTATGAGTGAGCGTGAAAGGTTTGTGATAGCTCACCCCCCTAAGGGACCGATGACACCAAGGAAACTAAACAGAAGCTGATGGTGTGACAGAGCTGAGGAAGGGAAAGGGAGGAAGGGGGGTGGGGGATCATCAGTCCCCTCTGCCATTCTGCTCCTTTACAACTTTACAAAATAGCCTTTTAATTTGCTGCAGTGTCTGGGGTGTCTGAATTGTGCCTACATCAATCACCATCATCACCAGAGCCGTGGGCACTCTGTCCCTTGGGCCCTCTCACTGAGCGGCCCCTCAGGCAGATCACTCTCTCTCTCTCTCTGTCTCTCTCTCTCTCTCCCCTGGCATGGGGTAGGTTTCCCATTCCGTCTCCCCTTTGCTCTGCCTATACTCTTCCTCACACCTCGCACTCACTCATGCAAACAACGCGATACTGCTTGAACCCCACCACTCGCCGCTGCAATCGTTTTTACCAGCTCTCGATAATCTAAAAGTATTGCGCATGAAAACGACCGTCTTGCTGCTTCAGTGCAGCATTAATGAATCGGCAACGATTTTTAATATTGTTCTGTGTTCTAACAGGAAAGACCCATGATCAGCAGGATTGAATTCTCTCTATCCACAATAGTTGTTTGATTATACACAAGGGAGTTTTTACATTAACTTAATATAGACTACTCTCTCTGGGAGGCTTTAGGACATACTGTAGTTTGGGAGAATTATCCCCACGCTCTCTGAATCACTATTGGTACAGCTGTCAGTGAAGACCATCAATAATATCAATTTATCAGTGTAGACTGATTAGGTTGCATAAAATACCTGATTTGATTGTGATATGATGTGTGAAGAAGCTACCTTTCTGGCGGAGTGTACATTTTGTGACTTTTAAACTTGACTTTTTGAACCTCAGCCCACCATATTCACCACTGCTAATATCAAATGGGTAATAACCAGAATTGATTTTTTAAGCACAACATGCCCACACTGTATGACAGCCCCTCTATATCTCCCTTGCACTTCTGTGTTATGCTAATTCATTCAAGCACAGGTTGCTCAAAGATAATAGCTGTGTGTTGTATGCTGTGCGCCGTAAATGTCAAACCAAGCTGTCCCACTTCTCAGCTCTAAAAAAGTATGAAGGCTTTGATGTCAGTTGGCTCAGAGCAGAGAAGATGCAGGTGGTATGATCCTTTGCCAGAAGTGGATATTAACCTTTGCTCAACGCCAACTGCAGATGTGCTTTACCACATATACTTAGTTGCCAGTTTATTAGGTCCACCTCATAAAAACTGGTGGAGTCTAATAAATCCCAGGTTAAGTTTTTAGAGATTTTGTTTCACTTTTTTGTTCATTTTGCATGCTTTAGTTTTTAATGCTGTTACATTGTACTGCATTATACAGAGTTGTTTCTCATATTTTGTTCCAACACATTTGAGGGTAGACTAAATATTATAAACACCTCTCTGTATTATTAATGCAAGTATGAAAATACATAGTTTTAGTCTTACTTTAATAGTAAAACTGGGCACAAATTGCATCATTGACTTTAAACTGATGAGATAGGATGGAGAAAAGAAGTGTGGCTGGCAATGAGTCTTCTTGATTGAACTTTTGCTTAGTGTATTCCTCATCCTAGTATTTTCCTAGTTAAGCAGTTATCATGGATATCCTGAAGTGAGATTGTGATTGAACAATGGACACTTCTGTTAAGCTGCATTCAACATATGGGGAGTAAAGACGATCCTGTTTCACAGTAGGGAGCTCTGTGAGCTGCCAAATACATTATGTTTGTCATGTTATGTTATGTGTTGCCAGGTATTTTCATCCTGTCTATAACTTTCCCATTCCACCACTGCCTAATCAGCTTTAATTGACCTTAATTAGCATCTAGTAATTAATTTTGTTTTCTACAAATTATTTGTATGAATGGTCCCAGTGGGTGGGCCGTTCATCTCGTTAGGGCCAATTAGCTACAATTAACAAACACTAATGACATGCTTTTTTTTCATTCCAAAACAAACAGTGCGCACCCTGCCAGATTCCAGTGCTGCACAGAGACCTCTTGTGTGTTGGAGTGGAGCTGGGGGCCAGCTCACTGGGCCAGGCTTCTAATCAACACCTCTCATGGAGAAACACAAACACAGAAGGAGACACTTGTCCAAACAACTCACACTTAGTATACCAGGGAGATAATTACTCTCCCCCTCTGGTCTGTTCATTAACAGATCACAATAGATGTGAAAGAAGTCTTGAGCATTTATTCTAATTATTATTAGTAGTACTTCTACTTTTCTCACATGACAACACATTATAAATCTCAGGATAGACTTACAGTGACATTATGCAGGATTTGTACACCATCATTTTTCAAAGTTTACATAAAGGGATGCAAGCAGCACAGGTGGGTGTGAATGAAGGATTTAAAACCAAACATGTAGCCTCTTGGGTATATTTACAGTGGCAATGTGATTAAATTCTACCTTTTTTGGCAATTGTGACTGACAGTATAAAAGTTTACTCTTAAATAATTCACCAAAACATGCAAGGTGCAAGGTTGCATATATTATTTTGGTCACAGGTTACCTTGTATTTTGCTCATGCTATCATGCTGTTTTATTTATTTAAGTACTGAAAGCATTCATGAGTGCATCAAGGTGCTGTCCATGGTGCTTAAAGAATAATCTCAGAGTAACCATCCTCAGACTTGTGGCACATTGTCAAAATATACTTCAGGATATGTGAGCCCACTGGCAATTTAGAGTTTAGAAGAGCTCATTTTTATCTAATACAATGATCTTAAAATTGTTATGAGTTTGGGTTATGGGTTTTACTTTAATAAAAACCGTATGCTTGGGTCTTTGATTGCAGTATCCTCAGTTTTGCAATTTTCTCCTGTTAACAAACAAACTGAACAACTGAAACAAAAACTGATTATCATGTTTCCTTTCAGAAGGGAAATAAATCTTTTTTATATATATATTTGAATATTCAATATTCATTTCTGAGATTTAGGATCACGTTTAGATAGATTACCCTTTTCCATATTTTTATTTGTTTGACTGATTGATTTTAATTAAGTGGTTGATTTGTTTTGGTAACTGCTTAATATAAACTGCTATAAATAAACATTAGAAAGAGATAGGCAGAGACATGGAGACACATGGGCAACCAACACCTTTTACTCTTTTTATTTCTCCCATTCTTTTTTTATATACCCTAAAAATCAGCTGTCAAATAAATAAATTGACAATACATTTCTAAGCTGAATACTATTAGCTAAACCCATAATAAAACAAACAAACAAACAAAAAAAAATGCAACTCCTTCCCTCAAGTTCAATTTTATAGTGTCGGAAGCTTCGATATCAGGGACTCACAGAGCTGGGAGCCTGTATGGGAAACGCGCTATCTCCGTCACCAGTGCACCAGCAGAGTGAGATAACATCTATAAGAGAGACAGCCTATCGCTAGAGATTATAACCATTAGTGATCCTTGTCCTTTCAAACAAAATGAAGAATAATGCTGGGACACAACATTAATCTGTGTAGAAGGCTTCAACACGTCCACGGGTCCTCTTCCTCTCCATACTGCAGGGTTAGGCCTGTACTGACATTTGTCATCTGCCACTCTATTCTCTCAGAAAACCCAGCTTTTTTCGCAAATATATATGATGATTTATTCATATGATGTCATCATCGGCCCTCAGTAGTTTATCCTTGATACTGGCAAGCTGATCCGGCATAAAGAAAAAAAAAAAAAGAAAATTGTAATGATGTTAGAGGGTGGAAGATTAATTATATTTAATAGTTTCTCAAACTTTCTCAAACTTCCCTTGGTTTATTTTTTTAAATTATCTAATTTAACTAAAATTTGCATTAATGTCTCTTTATGCAAAGTTCTCCTTTCTCTTTTTACAACGTCCTTCACAGACAGGTTTTTTTTTTTTTAATTTTGAGGTTGAAAACTTTATGTGAGTCCAGCTCAGTTTTAATTCATGGCACTTATGCGTTTTATTTAATTTTATAATCCTGATATTTTTTGCTTTCCTTTGCACAATGCTGAGGTGCATGTGGTGGAGTGAAATGAAAAAGGCTGCTCATAGGTTTTTTCCTGGAGCTGACGTCACAGATTTCTTAATAGGCAATTGGCTGCGCTTTAAGAGGTGCGATCATTACAACGCTTCTCTCAGCCTGAGATCACATCAGAGGAAAAAATGGGACACTAATGACAAGGTTGAGCGCGCCGACAGCATTTCGTCGTTATTTTTTCTCTACTTTAGACACCGCTCAGGATATATCGGGCAGCAGTGAGTTGGTGTAATAGTCACTAATGGGTATTATTTTCTGAGCTTACCCATAAAATCGCGCATATCGGATCATCTTGATGGGCCCGTTAGGTTCTCCAGTCAATAATTTTGTTTCAGAAATGCTGTCTGCCAATTTCTTTCAACAGTTGACCTGTTGTTCGGAGCTGTTGGCCAGATGTGGATTGTTGTCCTCTGGAACAGAAGAGCTGCATTTAATCTCACGGATGATGTTATAATTATTCAGGTTCTTTTGGATACATTTGATTTCCTGGATCATACAAGAACATTCGAGCAAGTCAACACCGAGGTGACCGGGACATTGGAGGGAAAAACAAACAGAGTAGCTATACTGTATATTCCTCTCACTGGGCTGGGAATAACTCCAGACAATGCTTCAGTGTGCCAGCTGCGAAAAGCCTATTCTTGATAGGTTCTTGCTCAAAGTTTTGGACAGACCATGGCACATCAAATGTGTCCAGTGCTGCGAATGTAAATGCAGTTTGACAGACAAGTGTTTTTCACGAGAAGGGAAACTGTACTGTAAGAATGACTTCTTTCGGTAAGCATCCAACGTGTTTGCAGTTTGGTATTAATTTAGAAGGGGGTAAAAGAGGAAAATACAAATGTTGTCGCAATGAAATATTTATTGAGCCAATAAAAAGCAGAGGATGGAAAATATGGAGTTTGAAAATCCAAGGTGAGGTAGAAAAACAGAAAAACAAATGTGAATGTTAAAAAATATGGATTGTGGTTCCACCAAACTTTGATGGGGACTATATTAAAACTGCTGGACTTCTGCTATGCTGCATATGTGCGAATGTAGTTTCTTTTTTTTTTCGAGAATCAAAAGAAAATCTGAAAAATGTGACAAAGTTTATTTACAATCTGTTCAAAAAACAACATGAAAGCATGGTATAAGCAAATACGTCGTTTTTTATATTACAATAAAGCAGCTGCAGCTACACTACTAGGATTAACCCTAATTGCACGTGTGATAGATATGCTGGGTTTGCACTCATAATGAGATTAAATTACACTATTTATATTGTATATTATATTGTTTTTTCATGTTCTATGTAATTACATTGTAATTAAAGCAGGGCTATAGATTATCTAGCCTACTAACGTTTAGTTTGATCATGAAAGTTGAACTAGAGTTATAATAACGGGTAATAGCAGTTCCTGGTTTCATATGTTAAATAGTTCTGCTGGGTTGTATTTGTATTACAGCCATTCACTAAACATAAGTCCAAAAATATATGGGGAATTATTATTTTTATTCTGACTGTTGCTTCTCCTTCTTGAACAGGAGATTTGGGACCAAGTGTGGAGGTTGCGCCCAGGGGATTTTACCCAGTGATCTCGTCCGCAGAGCCAAGAGCAAAGTGTTTCACCTGAACTGTTTCACCTGTGTGATGTGCAACAAGCAGCTGTCCACCGGAGAGGAACTGTACATCCTGGATGAATTCAAGTTCGTTTGTAAAGAGGACTATCAAAACAACAACGGGAAGGACACCATCCTGCTTTCAGGTGATTTCATTTTAACAGAGACCATGAAGACAATGGACATGTGTTCAGTGTCAAAAAGGGGGAAATATGCTCTTTAGATTTTCTATTCAAATTATTTATTAGTAATTATTATTTTTTTATTTTTAGTTTTAATAATTCCCTAACAGGCATGTTTTTATAGTCCATATAATAGTTTAAAATTCTTTTAGCGTTTAGAAAATTAATTGTACAGACATAAATCTACTGCTGTATTTATAACTCATATATTTGTTTTTTCATGTGGGTTTTGCAGGTATGATTGAGATTCTCAGATGCTGAAGCGTAAATATATGTTGTGCTAACATACAGCATATCTTTCTCTCAGTCACTACATGCAGCGACCCCAGTCTGTCTCCAGACTCCCAAGACCCGCAGGACGACGGGAAGGACTCTGAAACTGGACATTTGTCTGACAAAGACGTGTGCAACAACGAGAATGACGAGCAGAGCGCCGTCGGGAAGAGACGCGGGCCTCGGACCACCATAAAAGCCAAACAGCTGGAGACCCTGAAAGCGGCTTTCACGGCCACACCGAAACCCACCAGACACATCCGAGAGCAGCTTTCACGGGAGACCGGCCTCAGCATGAGAGTCATCCAGGTACTGTGGAAGGCAAATAGGCCCTATATTCATTATAGGACACCACCACGATGACTTCAGTCAAACAGGTTACACAGTTTCACAAGAACGCACAAAAAAGGAAATAAACTGAGAGCGTAATCGCTGCCAAAACGCCTGAACATAAGTGAAAGCAATTGTGGCTCTTGGCTCTTATCATTTTTTCCTCAAGGAGTTTGTCCTTAATGTTTTGCAGATTTTCCTTCCAGATAGGCTTTCCAAACCAATTTCTGGGGTTTGTTTTCTTAATCTGTACTCCCATCGCGCTCCTAAACCCCTTAAAAGCAGGACTCACTTGGCACTGATGTCCATGTACATTTTAAAAAGCTCCCTTTTTCCTTTCCCTTGGGGGCGAAGAGGGGGGGTGGATGCATTGTTTTTGACTTAAAAATGTTTTGCAAGCGAATTGTGTTTCACGGGGCTAAACAAACACCATTTCACGTGCCAAAGAATTGATTTTACGCATTTACAAAATCTTTATTCCAAACAGCTTATTAATATTTTTGACCTGAACCATTTCCATTGTGGCAGAATTTACAGTGATTGTATAGTTCATCGCATTTTTATCTTCAAGAAATCTAAATATCATCATTTTGATCTTAAAGTAATCTAAATATTGTCAAATAGGCCAGCTTGCCGTGATACTTTAATGGCCTTGCGAGGCATAGACATATATTAACAGGATGGCGTTTCTTCTTTGTGTCATCCATGCTGCTCCTTTTGTTGACTTTGTTTTTTTTTCTCATTTTGTCCTTAAGGTTTGGTTTCAAAATCGGAGGTCTAAAGAGAGACGCATGAAGCAGCTGAGCGCGCTGAGCGCCCGGAGACACGTGTTCTTCCGCAGCCCGAGGAGGATGAGAGCGCTGGGAGAGAGAGTAGAGACAGGAGAGATTGGCCACTTCTCTTATTATGGAGGTGAGCTATGTGCTGGGATTTAGGATTGATAACTTTCTTGATATTTACTCTTGATGGTCCTTTAATGAACAGATTAGAATATTAATATAATAATATTATATATAATATTAAGGTTGATTTGTTCACTATCATTCATGTATTTTTTTGTTAATATATTTTGCTAATTTTCTGATATTCTGTATCTTTCACTAACCCAGATTTTCATTTTTATTTTAACAAACACAGATTATCCTGGTGAATACTATGGCTCAGGAGGGAATTATGAATACTTCCAAGGCCCACCTTCATCCCAGGCTCAGACACCAGCAGACTTGGGCTTTGTGCCCTCCTCTGTCCCCGCTGGTACCCCATTAGGAGCCCTGGACCACCACCATCCAGGGCACCACTGTCCTGGAGAGGTGCAGTGTTTCTCTGACACAGTATCTCACCATCCTGCAGACTCACCTAGTCCAGAGCCTAATGGACCAGGCTCAATGCACAGCATCTCCAGTGAGATGTGTGGTCCCAGCACACCCTTCACTACTTTGTCTCTCAGTGACAATGGATACACCAACCAGCTGTCACAACCCTCCTCAGACATGAGCGAAGGCACTGTGTGGTAACGCAGCTGACACTGAACTACAGTACAAGGCACACTTGGATTTTGAAGGCAAATCAATGCTTTTTTTTGTTTGTTTTTTAAATGTACACTTATTTATTTATTTATTTATCTATTTATATATTTATTTGCTTTTCTGTTAAGCTCTATTTAACTATTTATAAATCTCTATATTTGTACAGTATGTCGGTATAATTGTTTATTGTCTTGCCAATCAATAGATTGTTTTAAATAATCCATGTGAATTTGACTCATTAATACATTCTCAATGCTGGGCCTCATTGATCAAGCAATAAACATTTACACGTGTGGGCTGCAGAAAGTGTTTTCTAGTGCATACAAAAAAAACCCTTTTCTGTCACATATTTATTTGACATAATTGTGTTTAAAAGGTTAATGCGAGGTGTCATGCTAGCGTTTTTTTTTTTTTTTGTCACCTTTCAGTATTTTACACACACTGACAAACAACACCCTCAAGATTCTGACATCTTATAACAGATTATGATTGTGACGTTCAATACATTTGACCAAAAACCTCTCTCAGGACTGTGGAAGCATTGTTTTTGTTTATTTCTATTTGTTAGGCATGTCCTTAATTATTTGATTGCCGACACAGGTTTGCCTTCTAAAGGATATCTTTATAAATCTGAAAATTTTATATGTAATAGAAATTGATTTGACCTCATATATATATATATATATATAGAATAATGGACAATTGTACAGAACAGTCAACTGTTTACTTGAAGCTCCAGTATTCAGGGGTTTGAATATCAGCATTGTATATAAACTTCTTGATTCAGACCATTTAAATGCAAACAAACCAAACTTTTGTAGTTGTTCTATCTATGTGGTCGCTCACTGTGCTAGTTTGTATTATGTCCTCATTAAAAAAAGACAGAAAAATTCTAATAAACTGTTGCCAAATGAATAAACAGCAAAACTCCAGCTAGTGCTCAGTTGTGGGACACAGCAAGTGTTCTTGTTCTAATTCTCTGAGAGTAAAAACCTGAACAGCCAAGACACAAACTGGTTTTGCCTTTTATGCATCAAAATGTCAAATAATTTACATTGATGGTCTCATATACTGCCAGCAGCAGCAATGTTTCATGACATACACTTGATTGTTCTATTCAAGACCAATGTTTACGACCATCCACTGTATAATAAAACACATATTGATCATTGTTATTTGTGTATCACTTTGGGAAAAAACATAACTTTTTCATAAAAAACATATAAAATGGACGGTGATTTGTTAAAGTACCTTTAATCTTTTGACATAATTTTCTAAACAGACCAAAATGATTATGTAAGACGAAATACGTACTGTATATCCAGATCAGTACACTATTTGATAGTGTTGTAACTTTCATGAACAACCTTATCCGTCATCCTGCTCTTGAAGCTTAAAAGTGGCTTACTTCATTAAGAAATATATATATATATATATATATATATATATTTACGTATAATTAGGCTAAACCTCACATACATATCTTACAAAGAACCATATAGAATGATTTGCACCTGCTGTTTTTGCCTGATAAGACACACTGTCAAATATCTGCTTCATTTTCACACGTATGCTGATAAAACTGACAGCGGCTTATCATTACTTGAAAAATGTATTCCCCATAATTTATTGTGTAGAGTGTTAATCAATTAGTTGATCAACAGAAAACTATTCTGATAATTCTCCAATTCTGGTTTTTCAAACATGGGCATTGGCTGGTTTTCTTTGCTATGTGTGACTGAAAACTTAATATTTTGGGGTTTTAGACTACAAAACAAGCAATTTGAAGACATCATCTTGGGCTTTAGGAAATTCTGATGGGTCTTTTTCACTATTGTACGAAATTATAGACCAAACAATTGTTTGCTTAATTGAGAAAATAATCAACAGATTAATCGTTATGAAAATACTGTTGTATGGAGTTTTTGATTGTTTCAGACAAGAGAGAATTTCATACTCAGAAAAATATTTTGATGCTGTATTTCTGGGTTGAAAATGCTAAACTCTTCAGCACAACTGACATACAAAATTAAGACTTTTTTGTCAATCTGTAATAATTCTATTATTACAGATTGCTAGATGATAGCCCTTCATCCAGAACTAATATTGCAGACATCATGATGACTTTTAAATGAAATTACATGGAGGGATACCTACAGTATTGGCTGATTAAGACGAGACATCTAGCCAGCAATCAATGAACTTTCAAATCCAGGAGCAATTGGTCAGCATTCTATGTAAAGTGTTAGTGTACTGTTGAGTTTATAAAGCGGCACTGCATGGCTGATGTCTACTCAGTACTGTGAGGAAACATACAGCAAGACAAGAAGCTAAAAACCCAAATTTCAGTTGTACTTGATGTAGTCTAGACTCAAAATTTCTTACCTTTTTTTCCTTCTTGGCTTATCCAAATCAATTCAGTGTAATGTTCTTCAAATACTAAGAGCAAACAAAAACAAGCAAAGTCTATTAAAAAAACAACATTTCAGAGAAACAAATTGCGTAAATGAAGAATTATCAATGCATATACTGTATGTGTATTTAACTATACATCTGGCTTCATCGTCCATTTGGGAGTTGTCATTTGCTGGGTATTTTGTGGACAATTTAGGAAGTGCTTCTGCAGGGGCAAATAATAAGCTTGTCTGAAATGACAGCTAAGCCATAGCCAAGAGGCTGATGGCAAGGTGAATATTTTAGAGTCAGGGAAAGGTGAGAGCAGCACAAAGACAGGACACGACAAACGCTGAATATTGAACCACTGAGCAGTGAAGCAGGATGCTGAAGGAGCAGATCAGTAGAGCTGTTTGGGGGAAGGGCAGGAAAAAAAAGGAGCCTAAAGGGTCACAAACTATAAACTCCAGAAAAATGCGGGTTTGGATCTGTAATTCCTCACATAAGTCTCTGAAAGGATGTTTTTAATCACAAAATATCATAAAATAACAATGAAATCAAATTTGAGATATCTGTTTCTCATGTAAATGTAAAGTCACACTAACTGGAAGTCAGTATCTGGAAGTCATGTTGAAGATTTCCTCCATGGTTTTGTTTTACTGGTTATGTTAGACGATGTAAGTACATATGAAGGCTGTACAATAGTTAGTTAACATCCTAAAGTAACCGTCACTTCTTATCATGACTTTACATTAAAAATGTTAAATCAAGCAGCAACCGTGCCCTGGGTGGTTAGAGCAAACCCAATATGTGGAGGCATTGTCACTGCTTTTTAATTTGGTTCTGTGCATTGTTCTTTCTGTTGCCAGCTGTGGTGAATAGTTGATGTATTCTCACTTATGAAACTCCTTCGTTGTCACATATTTGTCCACATAATTGAATGTGCATGGAAAAGAGAAAATAGCACAAAGTTTGGTAGGAGCAGTCACAGTCATTTGAGTCAGAATGGTGATTAAATATATTACAATGAAAAATGAACAAGTATAGAATTTGAAATAGGATATTTATATAACGACAAAAATGCATCTAATATTTTAAATTGTGTCATATTCTGTGAATTTAAGGCTATATGTCTAAAGCCTCCATGTTTAAATGTTCCCCTCTCTGTTAGGAGATAATGTTATGCTGTTAATCAAACTAATCCCTGTTTATCTGAGCAAAATGCCTTGATTAAGAGAGAGATTTGCAAGTCAAACATGAGGCCAGCAAATCAATTTAAATCTAGCTGACAGTGATTATGGCGACTGTTAGACCATGTGCTGATTATTTGCACAATAAAGGTTATTTATCCTCTGAGGAGTGATTTGTATACAGCTTTGTTTTACTACAGAACTCATTTAACTGTTTCCGAAATCTAGAAATACTGGCCAATATAGCAAATCATTCAAACTTACATTCTCTTTAAATAACATCTTTTTAATCTTACATAAAATAAGGCCAAAAGTAATCATAATATAATGTTATAACACAATATTAATGTTATTAAATATAATTCAAAAATGAATAATAGGAGAAATTGTTCATTCTTTTAACTGAACAGTCAGAAGCATACTCAGACAATACTGGAATATGAGGGTACCTTCCAAGGTTTATCCTAATAACCATTAAATTTATTATAGTGCAATATGTGCAATATACTGTATATATAATGTACTGTATCTCAAAAGGAGAATACAGGTTACAACCCTACAGAGGTATTAATATCACAGTAAAGGCCTCACAGGAAGAGGTTAAATTCACAGTAATATAATATTGCAATATATCAGGAGTAAAGCCTAATTAGCTGCAGCCATAATCACCATGGAATGTGAATATACAGTATAATGACAAATAATGACAATATTTGTATCCAGTCGGCTGGATGGCCACTTTTTGAGTACTATTGTGGACTGACGCTTGAATTGGCTGACAGCTACAGTCAAATGTTTGGACACACTTTCTCATTCAAGGAAATGGGAAGGTGTGTCCAAACTTTTGACTGGTACTGTACATGGTTAGATGCCTGCAGCTATTATCTTTTTTGTTGTGGATGCAAAAAAACAGCTCCTCAAAACAGGACATTGTTCTTAGGTAGAGTCTGTTTTTGTCAGGTCTAAATGTCATTTTGCTCAATTAGTTTGTAACAGTGAACATAATGAAACCTCTTTCCCTCAACATATTTTTTGTTTGATATATTGTTGAAGTTTATATATGGGCAGTGTTTGCACTGGACCAATATACTGCTAAGCAAATTCTGGATTTTGTGATTTAATAGTATGGGTTGTTTCTTTAAGTTGCTATAATCAATGTTTATTCTATTCTATTTCTATTTTGTATTTCTATTTTATGGCTATATTATCAATGGATCAAATGACTATGTGTGATGTCAAAGGAGTTGCTTGTAGTGTTGAGACCCTATAGTTCCCCTCAGAGTTTCAGTTTCTTTCAGTCTATTGTTTTGGTTTTTGCGGCCTGAAACTTTACTTTTTTGGTCCACTCTCAGTGCTCTTATCACTTTCATGCACAGGCAGCTGTTATCAGCAAACAAGCTCTGATGAGTGTATCTAAACATTGTATGCCATGTGGTGGAGACCAAAACAAAGCTAAAAGGAGAGTGAACATTGGATTTACATTCACCATTTGGACACAGAAAAATTAATGCATACTTTGCCTTTGAAAAAAAGAGGATGGTAGCCTGTGACCCATTCTCCTATAGTTGTGTAACTGCCTTATGAGCTCGATCTTGAATGTACAGTTGAACATTACAATTGTAGAAATGTTACGGCTGTATAATACTTAATTGTAATTTGAGTTAGAAATCCTTTTTATTTTATGATCTAAATCTTATTTGAACTTAGATTTGGCCTTTTTGTCGTTGCTGTTTCTTTTTAGTCTCTTGGACAATCTGGCCCAATTTGCTAATTTGACTCTTTCTTCACTTTTTGCTCTAGGCTTGGTAGTCCATTTTCTGCATGAAAATCATTCACACATACAGTTTTATAACCAATGCCCACAGATTCCTCTGGCCACGGGCAATTAATACAGTTTTTCCCTTTTTTCCCTCCTTGTGCTGATCTCAAAGCTACGAGACATTGGCTTCTCCTCATTTACATATTTATTGCATTGGACTCAAATCTGGCGAGTGATTGATGTGGAGCCTGCCTCCTGAATTTTTAGCGGCCCATTATTATGAAAGAGAGGGAGGGGGCTGCAGCACGTCAGTGTACTTCTGATTAAAGTTGAAGAGGACAGAATCATGAGTGTTCTCCACCTACTTTCTCTTCCCGCATGGTGCTTAATCTGTAAGGCCAAGTGTGGAGAAGATTTCAGCATGTTATAGATGTTGACAAGTCATTTACTCACAAAAGGCAAGGCAGATATGCTTGTTAAGATTTTAATCAGTGTTTCACTTGCGGTTAATTTTTAGAGAGTATAATGACAATATAATGAATCTAAATGTAACATTTTCAGTTATTCTAGGATCAACTTTTGGAAAGCTTAGCATGATTGACTTAGACAGTAACATTATACACCTGTAATGTAAATTGACAAACAGCTGCCAGTTCTGGTCTTGATAACCTGATAACATGATTATAAGCTGTATAGCTGTATCACTACCATTCTGTGAAATCAACAATTTATGATCTTTCTTCAGCAAAAGATGTTGCCGCACAGTGCTTTACATAGAAAATAAAAAGGATCCAAAAAGACAACATGTGACATAAATTCTGAAATATCATACCATATTTGGACACTGAATGGTTTTACGCAGTGTGTGTTGCAATTGTAGTTTATAGTGAGACAGAGACAAAGACATGAGACACAGAAGGTTGAAGCTTCTCTCATTTGCAATCAAGCACATAATGTTTGAGTGTAAAAAAAAGTCTCCTCTGCAAAATGTATGTGTGTAATGAGGTGGAGAAGCATGGTGGAGGTGTTGTTAGATATCATATGGGGGAGGGAGGGGGACAATTTTGATAATTGTTTCCAAGCCACCAGTATAAATACACCTAATTTTGATCCAATGATCTTTCCGGCAAAATAATAAGTCTAGGAAGTGGAAGTTGTCTTTTTCCGTGTCACTAGTTTTAGCAATCGGCAATAAACTTCTACGACATTGAGTGAAGGAAATGCCTTTGTCTAAACAGGTATATGAGATTCATTCATCAAGTATATTAACCTAAAATGTAAGTCTTTCTTGCAGCCAAAGCAAAGACACATAATTCACAGGTCAGACACAGATGAAGCAGTTTTGCAGCAGTATTAAATTACAATCATGGCTTTCCTTGTGCAAATTGTCATTTATCTGAATCTAGAGTCTTCTTCTGGAGAGAAAAGGTTCGTTCAAGTCTTTACTTTCTCCACCTCACTGATGGAGGTGGGACAGCTTCTTGAGAGCTCATTAACATCATTATCAGTCTGATTTGAATGCAGGACACCAACACTGTTAGATGACACTACGCTATATGCAATGTTGTCGAGAACAATGATTTCCCTGGTTGGTTGCCTTTGTCCTTCAGAGGCAGAGGACACTGGTCACAAATCCAACCATTCCACAAGCCTTGTGAGAAGCAGTAAACCAAAATTTCCATAGGGAGTTGGCTTTGCACGCTCCACTGATATGCCTGTAATGCATGCATTTTAATGTCGCTCACCTCTCAAAACGGGCCACTGCTGGCCCGATGTTTGCATTCACCTAAACTCTTTTAGTCAGCAACTCTGTGCATACTATAACTCATAATGAGTATACAGTGCATGCATGTGTAGCAGACTGCATGTTCTTAAGTACAGGTGCAAGCTTCTTTTGAAGCCATCAATCAATGAGAATTGTTTTATGTTGGTATCCTACAGTACATGGTAAGGACATGAAACTTTGCACCACAATAGTGCAAGACCACCCGCCAGTGTGGTGTATGTGCAGGTTAGACTTAACAGATTTACTTGCTATATTTAAAACTTAAACTGGCAACAGTGCAGAGTTCAATACCCCTGTTCAATGTGAGGAGAAGATGATGAACATGAATATGGTCCATACTAGCCTTCATATACTAGTAAATGCAGTATGGTCCAATTAATGAACATCTAAACATTTCTACATTTCACAATGACAATGCTAGCAAGTTGATTCATAAAAGTACATAATGTTTACCATGCTCGCCATCTTACTTTAGCATGCTAGCATGCCAACATTTGCTAACTAGCACTATAAACGCAACTGAGGCTGATGGGAATGCCATTACATTTGTATGCATTTGGTCATAAACCAAAGAAGCCACACAAACTGAAATTTTGACCTGATGGTGGCGCTATATGAAAGGTCAGGGATATTACAATACAATATTACAATTCAACCTCTGGGGACCATGAATGCTTGTACTAAATTTCAGGGCGATCCAATCAATAGTTGACAATCAATAAAAAACAAAAATGGTAGCACTAGCAGAAAAGTCAAAGGATCACCAGAGTTACCAGGATTCATCGTTTGGGAGCCATAAATACCTGTGCAAAACTTCTGTCCAATAGTTGTTGAGATATTTCAGTCTGGACCAAAGTGGCCAACATTGCCATCTCTTGACCCAAGCCACACGCCTAAAAACTATGTACTGATATTTACTGAGAGATACAGTTGTCAGTGATTTCTTGCTGGCCTGGCCTTGCCCACTTTCCCACTTGCCATGTGGATCTGTCACTACTCCTATCATTTCCATACCAGTCAATGACCTACAGTAATAATTGTGATCTATGGCTGAGGATGTAGCACCATGGTTGCTGACCTTTCCCACAATCTCATACTGGGCAACCTTCGCACCATGCCCCACACCTCCACCAACCTTATTCAGGGCCTCCATCCTCCCTCTCCCCCCTCATCCCTGCATCTCGTTGTTGGCTTGATGTACACGGTTCGCCACAGTCCAGTGGCTCCATGAATGTTAATGTCGGGACGGTGGGAGGGAGCAGAGGGGAGGGAGGGATGGCTGCATGGTACAGGGAGAAGCACTAGTCTGCAATGTACAGCTATAAGGACTTTTTGCATATTCTTGTTCACACCAGCTAAGCTATTTTTCTAATGTTAATATCACTGATAAATCTACAGTCAGGTGTATGAGCAGCAGTATTAGGACACATAGCAAGCTAGTTTATTGTTTACTCAGCTACAGCATGATATTGATTTCTTCTTGAAGATGAACAGGATGCTGGTGGATCTGTTTTATGAAACCATAAAAACTGTGATTTTCAATGAAGTAAAGATCGAAAACTCCAGACCTCTGTCTTGTTCTAACACCTTCTTCCTCCTCCACCTGCAGCAGGTTAGTGTGTTCCTGAATTAGCCCTCCTCTCCGTCTTCCTGGTGTCTTCCTGCATTATGTGGTGATGATCACAGGGTGTTGTAATCTTTGACCCCCCTGGCACGTTTCAAACAGGGGGGATCGGAGATTAAGCCTCTCATGCAGCCTTCTCCCAAGAGATTCACTGCCTGACACCATCCTACATTAAAGATACAAAACATCGTTTAATTTTTGATCTATAGATGGAAATTGCTTTTCAGAACTTAAGTTTGTGCCTCATAATTTGAGTCTATCAAAACATTTTCAATCATGAGAGCCTTGAAATGCATGAAGAAATCTCACTCAAAAGGACAACCATCATAAAACAATATGCAAACAAATCAAACAATGTGACAACAGTGTTTTACTTCATGCTATTAGAGATTCAGATTAAACTCAGCTGCACTGTACGGCAGCATTGTTGTGGGTACTAAATTTAATGGAAATGGACTGCATTTATAACCCATACCCTTTACTTCACCATGTTGAGTAAGATGCGACTAATACATATGCATTAACATGTTGATTTACATGCATTCTGGTTGAAAAGCAAGTGGTATTTACTGCCTACATCAATTATATTAGCATAAATGCTTCTGTTTACCTATTCTTACCACTAGTTCATTTCTGATTTGCAGTATGTTGTGCAATTTGTCAGTTTTGTTCAGTTAGAGATTGAAAATAATATGGAGGAAATTATAGGGGCACAAATGTGCTTGTGTAAAAAAAACAGGTGTTCTGCAAAGTAATGAGGTTGTTGGTAGGATATGCAGGCTTATGACTCAGAGGTCATCTGTTTCTATCCTAGACTGGCTGGAAAAATCTACCAACAGTTACTCAACTCATAAGACATCTGAAAAGCGTCTTAGTGTGACTGGGCTGCTGTACACTTTGCAATATGGTTGAAATGTAAAAAGGCAGGCAGGCAGGCGGAGATGAGATGAGCTCTTCAGAATCCTAAGCCTGAAGAGAACTAGAACAGCTGGAGCCTCGCACTCCCTCTGTGTCGGTCTACTCTTTGTCACGGGCAGAAGACTTTTGTTTTCAGGCAGTAATCAGACAACCCTAGGGCTCTGTAAAGACCCTGTACGCTTTTCATCTCAACTGTTGCATACACCCCGCTAATTGGAATCCTGCAACTGGGTCATAGGCATTGTCTCTCAAGTGCTGTCAAGTCATTGAGACGCGTGAATGTGGAATTATGGTTCCCTCGGATGCATGATTGAGTCTCCCCTCTGCGCTATCTTAATGCCTCCATTTCAATCTCATCACAGACACTGATTTTCTCCTTTTTTTTTACATGAATATTTCTTGCTGTTTCCTCCTCCCTTTTTGTCACAGTTCTGCCTGGAACAAGCAGCCTTTGGGGCTTGGTAATCAGAGAGTAAAAAATATAAGTCCTGTAAAAATAAATGGATAATAGATAAGTTTATAATAGGCCTTGGGTTGAGTTGTGACCTGAGCTTGACTGCTATGGCCAACCATTTTGATGCATTTCAAGATTGTTGTGTGCTCAGGCACATGGATTTATCATTTACCATTTAGCTTACCAAACCTTCTGTAGGGACATCAGAGATTTGATGCTTAAACATGTCTTAGCTTGGTTCTATTATTTTAACTTAAAAGTAGCTATTTTAATCGAATAACGGAAGGCCAACACCGCCTTTCAAGACTGATGTAACTAAATGTATCTGATTGTAAATCAACACTTCTGGCCAAAATTGTAAACCAGAGAAAGGACAACATTAAGTTTCACTAAACAGTCCTCCTCCCTCCACTCCAGTGGTTTAGGAAGGAAACTGATTCTGCAGTTTGTCAGTGATTAAAAGAAGAATTAGCCAGCCTAGCATGCCACCACAAATGAGCAAAACCCTCTGGGAGACCAGAGAGACCAAGCAAGGCACATTTCCAATTATACCGCCAAATGACTCATTTTCTTATTGGGCCTCCTATAATTGTGGTGGGTATTGGGTGCATGCAACTCAATTTGTCTTACATATTTGTTGGTAGGATGGTAATAGAGTTGACAGAGCCAAGGGGATAATATGAAAGAACGAGACACAATAATAAAAAAAAAAGGATGAGATAGATCCCTCAATATTTGTTTGATCTGCTTCATCCTCCTTAAGACTGTTGAAGTTTAAAAGCCAGGGGAAAAAAATGCCACTTTAATCATCTGTGGGTTGAGGAATGGGAAGACTATCATTTTCGAGTAATCAGAAAATGTCTCTCCAGAGTAATAGACTTTGTTCCAACTGCTAAAATTAATGAGGCTTCCAGTGATGTGATTATCTGTCCTGAGGATCATCAATATATTCAAATAATTGACAAATTAAATTAGTGCAAATTCTTGGAAACTTGAGTTGTTTTTTTTAAAACCACATTCTTACTTTTTTTTAATGTAACAAAAATATGGCTTTTAAATACTTTGCACAAACACACTTCAAACTAAGTTGGGTAAGCTTTATTAAATTTGCAAACACATATAGAGATCATCACTGTTAATTCATTCTCCATTCTTGAATAGGAAAAAAACAGTCACTTATAAAGCAACTGGACTACGTGTCAATACAGGCACATAAAAGGCACAGCACTGACCATGAAGCCATTTCACATTGCTAATGTTGCTTTTAAAGCAGAGCATATGACACAGTGAACTACATAACTGGATTCAACATTATGTTGCTGTTTTCATATTATGTACTCTTCCTTTTATGATACAGTTGTCTGGCTATTGGTAACAAACTCAAGTAGAGAAGTAATATGTGATTTAAGCATTATTTTTCAAAAAATATTAAAAATAAGTGACATTTCATATACATAAAGTACAAACTTTAAATAAACAGTTAATGTGGATTACAGTTAAAATTAGATGTCATATGTGACATGTAACATGTAAGTCCAGTGAACAGTGGCCTTTGTTCTTTCACAAACACACATTTAATGATTTAGCCATCTAATTGTAAATTCAAAAATAGTTCTTTAGTTTAAAAAAAACAAACAAATAAAAACCCTTCAACATCCAATGATTGGTTTTTGGGAGTAACACAATAGTTGTCCAAAAAAAAGAAAAAATAATGATAATAACCCAAGGGAGAACAGAGTATTTTTCTAAACAAGCATGCTATTATCCACTCTGTGTGTTATCAATTCTCATTTAAATTATGACCACCTCTGAGTGTATTATTGTTTGCATCACTTTGTGCGTGTATGTGGGTGTATGTTTGTACACTAGATGTATACCAGAACAGTGGAAACTGTGCAGGTTTGGTTCTGGATGCAATGTGAGAGAACAGTAAGCAGTAAAGTGCATCTGAAGCAGCATGTGTGAGAGTGAGAACAGAAGGGACAGCTGTTATATTGTTGTGAGCCGAGCTGCCCATTGCTCACTGCAGGGTAACTGTGAAACAGCCAGGGTCTAAAAGGGACCTTGTCTCTGCTCCCTGCTGGGCTCTCCTGTCCAAATCTGTTGTAGTGTCCCCCCATCTCTGTTAAGTAACTAAGTGCTCCCTACTTAAAGGTGTAAAACCCCTTTTCTTGCTAATGCCTCCAGCAATGTGTTGTCATTGTTGGTCATCAAAACACTTGCAAATCTGAACAAGCATATGTCAAAAACCAAGGTGCATTTTCATATGACAACAACAGTCTAAATGGACTGTTGTGTACACTCCAGTTCAAAAGAATGGAGGCCACTGATTATCATGGAAGCAGAAAACATCCACTTGGGTCAAATGTGTAAACTCCAAACATATTATTACATATTAGTAACTAGATATTTCTTTAGTCATTTTTCAATTGCACTTAATTACAAAATACACAAACTGATCTACTCACTAGCATACGTGTAAGACATTTACAAAATGTTATAATTGATGTCAGTCGTCTGCACTCTTAGCGAGCTTAGTGAGAATCATTGCCAACGATTCATCAGTAACCTGGCAACTGCCAAGGGCCATCACGTTGGCTCATCCAGCCTCAGTTTCCAGTCCAGGTCCCCGTCAGGAGCCAGGCTCCTTTAGCTGTGGTTGTGGCCTGAGCTGTGCTTCAGCCAGCCAGCCAGGCAGGGAGGGAGGAAGGGAGGAGAGGCTGGGCTCACACTAGGAGGAGGCTGACGTCTCCATAGTGGACAGGATACGGACCACCTCAGCTCTCTGTGTGGGTGAGATGTGCTGGGTCATGTGCACAATAGAATCCATGGCAACCTCGGGATTGGCTTGAACAAGGCTGAAAATGAGAAGTGGGGAAACAGAAGAAAACAACGTCATAATCATGCAAGGAAAGCTGGATTTCACATGTTTGTTAGGTTGGCGGATGGGGGTAATGACAGGTGAAAATGAGTTGCACTGTATAACTCTTCACCGCTTTGAAGAAGCATTGATTAGAAGCATCACCTGCGAATCTGCTTGAGGATGTGATCTCGGCGGATGTACTTGATGTTCTCGTCGATGACAGACCTTGCGCCCTCTTCTTCAGCTAGTTGTCTCTCTAGCCATCCCACCACCTCTTCATTGTTATCCCACAGATAGGCCTGTTATGAGCGAGATTCAAAGTATTTATGGGTTAATACAGCCTAGAAATCACATTTACTCTCATGGATTGAGTGTGAACTAAAAAAAGTTCAGAGTAAACAATCTTGAGACTTATAGATAATATATGATAAAATATATTGAATATCACACATAAAATAAATATCAACAGCAACAAAAGAGATGGACAGGCACAAAGTGGGGGTCTGATGTCTTGTTGACTGGACCTGATAAGGTAATTAGTATTCATGAGTGCTGGCATCTCTGATCCCAAACAAAGCCAGGCTGGAGGGCTTAGCAAAGATTTAAGGGTGGAGGAGTTTAATGGGCTCTTGCCTTTTTATGAACAGTCCTGCTTGAGGTCCACAAGAACATTTAATGCCCTTATTAATCATTTTTAATCTGTTTGCTTTTAATTAAGAAACAGCGTGTTGCTCTCCTATCTGCACGTGCCAGGGCCGTGATTAATTGTGGCTTAAGACAGCCAGTCCTGATTGGGATAATATATTAGCTAACAAGAAGGCCACTTCTTAGGAGATCTCTAATGCTGGGCCGGCTCCTGTCACCCCCCTGGCTGGTCCTCTGAGCCCCGAGACTGGGTTGGAAGGAACAACATTTCTGCTTCTCTGAGGGATGTTTATTTTCATTTATTACCAGTTATCACTCCATCTGTATTTAATCACGAAGATTTAATAGGAATGCCAACTACTTCTTTATCTGGCACACCTTGTAAACAAGGAAATGGAATTTCAGGATAAAAATAACACCTTCTGTAATTATTCCCAACAGCTAGGAAGGTGTTTACTTGAGTGCATCTACAAACTTCCCTGGAAAGAAATAAACTAATTTAGAGTTCACTATCACCTATTTAATACTGGCATTATATGCCGAAAACACAGTTATCTGTCAGTGACTCACTCAATCATTCATCACAGGAGACTGAATGACTTTTATTATGAGTAGATAACAAATTATGAAATCTATAAATACATGAGCAAACATGACAAGTTTGTGATAAAGGACTAGTGACATGCACAATCTACTGTTCTGATGTTAAACATAACAACAATATAATAACATACTCAATAATGCTGCTTTGAAACATTTTAAATGTAACTCTTAGTTAAATTTTTAGTCCTTAAAATTCTTAAAATTAACCTTCAGTCCACAAACTGGCAAGGCCTTTGAGCTATTATTTAATGTTTTCTACTTTTTCCCGCTCAAAGTCACTGAATATTAAGCCTAATAAAACCTAAAAGTGTTGGGTGAGTGTTACCTTGACAGCCCCCTCGGCCTCCACAAACCAGCGGCGCAGCATTGCCTGGATCTGGCCGTCTGTCAGCTCGCTGTTGGCAGCTTGGATCTTCCTCTTTACTGTGTCCTCCAGGAGCAGACGCCGCAGACGCCAGTAGAAGAACTGACGGCAGGTTTGCCATTCCAGGATATCCTGTGAGAGGCACAAGACAAAGAGCTGCTATTATCACCCACATTTAACATCTCATTTAATATCATCACATGAGAAAATGCGTTTCATTCCTTATGACAATTTAAACATAGATATGGATACTTTTCCTAGCGTAAAACTGCTGGACCACATAAAAAGGTACATTTGATGTGAAAATTCCTGACAGATACTGTCAACAAATCCACTGATTACACAACCGTAGGCCATATTAATATGTGTGGATTCATAAAACAAACCGTCTGATTTAACTCAAACCACAAACAATTTAAAGTTAAATTCAGGTCTATGAGAAGTCTGGTTATAATATTAATTTCACTATTGATGTGGATTTAGTGATTTAAATACAGCACTTATAAAACTGATATACTTGATTAGAAGATGCAGACCAGTACAGTTATTGAGTATTTACAGTCCATAGTGTGGAAATACCCTGACTGCCATCCACCCTTTAACACACCTCTGGTCATGTGAGCAAAGTGTGTGTGTGTGTGTGTTTGTATGTGAACAATGGGACTGGGAAGGCACAGACTAAGATGGTGCCTGAGGCTGCTCTGTGCTTTCTAAGGTGATTGACCAGGGTCATCAGAAGATAATTATGAAGACGAGCCTCACAGCCTGGTGAGATGAAACATTATTCACTGGGCAGGTGCAGCAGCAGCAGTTAGACTGATACTCCCCCTGTGGGCTTTTCAAGTTATTCACATACTGCACATTCATACTGTAGCAACACATGCACACAAGACAGCATAAAAAAGAAAAGTGCTCACCGTGATTACGCCCTTCTCTTGCATACGACCCGGGGTGTCATGGAGGTCTGCAAACTGCACAGCCACCTGGTGGTAGATGGGCAGCAGAAACTCTTCGCGCTCCTTCAGCTTGGTCTCCAGCTCTTTACGATCAGGAGGGCTCAGCTCTGGGGTTCCTGTTGGAGACAGTGAACAGCAAAGTACAAGGGGTTTTAAAATAATAATACTAAACGCTATATGGATGAGTATATGGATAAGAATTTGCAGTTAATGCTAATTGGTATGACAGGGATTGGGTTTAGGTGCTAAAGCCAAAAATTCTATCTTCACATGTTTGACCTTCACTTATAGTCCCATTACCATCAAATCAGGTTCTACATGAGTATGCAGCTGTGAAGTAACTCTTGCTAACAGCATTTTGTTTTAGCGCTCCCCCAAACCCCTTGCTGCTGTCACCAAAGATTGATTTCTGTCAATTCCAATCTGTAAGCTCTCAAACCCTCTATTTCACTAGTTCGCCCAAAGCGCTAAACCCACACAGCATTGGACCACAGTTTCTCTGAGCCCCAATGAAAATCAATAAGTTGCACAGCAGAGCTGGTGATTGATCCAAGCAGGCTGTGATTGACACATCTCCCAAGGGAGTGCAGAGAAGATGATACAATCAACACCAAATAAAGAACAACAGTGAACACACACATGCTCCCACCTGATATATTACTTCTTACTAAAACAGTAGGGGAGAACGACACTACAAATGAGGACAAGGCTATAGTGGACAAAGACGCTGGTAAAGAGCTATAATTAGAATTGAACCGAGGGACTCACCCAGTCTTTCAGCCAAGCCAGTGTAGACTGGATCAACTCTTCTCATGGTCTTCACCAGGTCCTTTCTCCTAAACTTGATCTCCACTGTTCCTTCAGGCTCCAACACTCCACCTCTGGAGACAAGAATGGTTTGAGTGGACAAAGGTGGTTTGATAAAGATTACAACTTAACCTTAACCCTCTTTTCCGTCAAACTCACCGACTGTCCTTGTCAGCGTACATCTCCATGTGACGAGGGTTGATGGTGGGATCTATAACCACCCAGGAGCCTCCCCTCAGCTCAGCCTGGGGTGGAATATAAACCAGAACTGGCTGCTTGTACTCTCTCAGCCCGTCCACAATGTAGGCCCCAAACTTCAACACCTGGTCGTACATATCTAAGAAGGAGAATTTCATATGAGATACTGAACAGGTTTAATCCCACATTGACCGATTACCATGAAAGCAGAAGTACCTTTCATTCCTCCGGAAAAGCCCCTCCAGTTGGCAAACACTATAAGTGGAAGGCCCTCTCGGTTCAGGTCCTTAATGGCCTGAGCGGTTTTGAAAGCAGAATCTGGGAACCACACCTGTCCTGCCTGCTGGATGATCTAAATATACAAATCACAAAGTCAGCATCACTACCTGGGCATATTTAAATGTCTAAATAGTTTGGTGTCTGTTCACTCTTGAGTATATGCACTGGGTGACCCCCCCTTACCTTAGCCTCTGAGTCCAAATTGGCTGGATCGGCTGGGATTGACAGCTCCACTGACCTGGTTTCAACAGCAACCACTCCAGTAGGTATACCACCCAGTCTGTGAAGAGAGGCCACTCAGCGCTGATGTCTACATTTTTGAAAGCTAATATGTTTCTCTATGGTGTGAACTGATTCATTTTTTGGCAATATGCCATGTGGGTTTAGAGTTTTGTTTGGGCACTTACCTGGCTCTGCCTACCACCACACTCTGAGCCCATGGCTGCATCATCTCTATGAAGGAGCCATGGTCAAAGAAACCGCTCTGCCAGGAACCCTTTGGACCTTTGTATACAGAGAGGACAGAGATTGCATAATGGTAAAAAAAAGGGTGAAACAAGAAAGAAAGCAGAGTTAATTATTGCAAAACTTTTTTCTTCTATTTGTATAATCCATAGCTTTCTTTCTCATAGAGTCCAAAGTTGTGTATTTTATTTAAACTCAGAATGTGTAATCTTGTCAGCAACCATGATGGATGACTGTATAAGGAGGTTTGCTCAGCTATTTTTCTGCCTGCATACCCTGAGAAACATGCCCAGTCTATGAGGTTACCATTCAATTAAGCCTCGCCACTCATCACTACCAGAGACGTTGACTGGCTTCCCACACAGTTCCCCCCTCCAATCTCTTTGCTGTTCCTTGCTGTAATTACACTGATATGGAACCTGCTCAGTCCTGACCTGCAGTGTAAAACACACTGCATCCATTTTGGTGCTATCTTGATCTTGCCTTTAGCAGCATGATATTAAGCTTCACCGTTTCTCTCTTACTTTCTTAACAGCTTCTCTCTAGTAATGAATTATTTCAACCTTTAAACCAGGAAATATCAGGCTGACATGATAAATCTTTATATTTACTTTAAACAACAACAAAAAAAGAGAAAAATCCAGGCTTACAATTGCTGATAAAGCATTTTGGATGGAGAGGACAGTAGAGGAAATGAGCAAAAGTGAAAGTGTATGAGTCATTGTCATCATAGCTTTAGCCAGGATGCTATATAAGGCAATACAAGCTTTAGCACAACTGGAGCAGAGGATGTCCTGAATGTAGGGCTGCAACTAACAGTTGTTTGAGTATTTGGTCATTAACATTGAACATTTGGTATATAAAATACATATAAAATGTAACCATCACATGTTCAGTTGACATCTCAAAATTGCATGTTTTGTCTAACATACTAGTAATAATCCAAAACTTAAAAATATTTAATTTACAATAATTTAAAAACAAAGAAAAGCAGGAAATCCTCACACCTGAGAGCTTGATCATTGACTGTAAATGTTTGATATTTTGCTCCATAAATGATGAATTGATAAATGAGTTAAATGATTTAATTAACTGAATTTGACACCTGATGACATCAGATGGGTAATGTTTTGTTAAATGGGATCCAAGAAAACCCCCCAAAAGAGTTTAAAGAAAAATTCCTACTTACTAATATTTACGTAACCAATAGTAATACATTATGATATAATCACAACACGTTCCAAAAAATTTTCCATTAAATAATTTTTCTCTGGACACTCAGACAAGGCACTCACTCTGGCTGGGACGTCCTGCTAACATCCAGCGAGGGTCATAGGGAGCCTTTGTAGGGACAAACTCCACTGGCCGATCGATGGGATCCTTGGAGTTGAGTATGGGTACCGGACTAGATTTACACTGAAGAAAAGAAATGTCCATATTTTACAATAAAAACCACACAGCTCTAAACATGGGGATAAGTGAACTGTACATTTATCACACTGAAAGCATCTTATTCAACACCACAGCTAAATATTACCTTGGGCATGTAGGACAGCCACTGCAGGAGAGTGAAGACTCCTTCAAAGTCATCACAAACAGTACTGTGGGTCACACCATTGTTGTGCATGATTTGAATTCCACCAAGCTGGTTATTCGATGTGTACACTTCTCTGCCCAGCACCTAGCATAGGGGAAATACAAAGGTGTGAATTTCATATTTAATGATAATATTTTTCTTTCTTGAAATCTCAGACTTTCAGACATTTGACTCTGGCTTTTTAGGCATACACCATTGACAGGGTATATGCCTAAAAACTAAGGCTTTTGAGGGTAAATCACACTGAGTCATATGCAGCAGAAAATTGCTGCAGCTCTTCTAGTGAGAAATACTTGAAAATCGGAGCAGCAGTTTTCTGCCCAGTTTAATTTGGTGTGGATTTACCCTTTAAAAGTCTCCTCTTTCTGCCCTCCAATGGAGGAAACAGAGTTAATCCACTGCTCATGTTGTGCAACCTTGGCTCAGAATGGAAGGTGTCACCAGGCTTCTGGTCTGGGGAACTGTGGATCAATGTGATCGCACACAGACATGCCAGGTAACAGCAGGGACCCTGCATTACATTGCCCCACTGCCTCGTCAGTACAGGTGATCAGCAGCCAGAAATCTCTATCACAGCAGTTACAGGTGGGTGGCAGCACCTGCCACTCTTTCTAGGGGATTTTCTAACAGACGGTGTGAATTAACACGTGCCCTTTCTCCAAAGGACTTCATTCATTCACATGCTTGCAAGTGGCTCACATTCCTTTTTGGTTGCTGTGTTTATTCAGAATTCTGTGATGATATGAGGCTATTGTATCATGGTGAGATAGAAGCCACCAAACTACTTTTGCCCTCGAAAGTGCCCCTGTGCCAACCTGAAGCCATAAAATCTCACTCCCAGCCCACCCTATTTTCATAAGCAGGCAAGAACAGGTGGCAGGGCCCTGACATGGCTCCATAAAAATCAGAGAGGAGCTCAATCCCTACCCTCCGCTCTCACCTTTTCAGCCATCATTTACTTTCTTTATTACCATTAATGGTTATGTATCTGCCTACAAATCTAGGGCACTCTCCTAAAGCTGTCAGGAAAGCCTGCGGCCCCAAGAAACATTGCAGTCACCTTGACATACACAAAGCCCCTGTGCCTCCGGCCATCGCTGGCTTCATTAAGATTTCACAGCAGAGAGAAGAGAAGGGGATATAGGAGCAGGGACAGAGGGAGATGACTGGGGGGAAGAAAAGAGAGGCCAACTGGATGTAACAGCTCACTGGGGTATTTGTGCTAGTAGTTACTATCCAGTCCCCATGAAAATATGAGAGCTTTCCAGCAGCTAATGAAATGATGATCTCTGGGTGGCAGCCTCCTGCTCTCCATTAAGTTTCAGTTAATAGCCAGGAAACCACATGATGATGAATGAGAAAAAAACAAAAACAAAAAAAACCTTTGTGTTGCCAATAAAATCACCATTTTAGAATTAAGACAATCAGTTGTAAACAAAGAATATATTGCAATACATTCCACATTGTGTATTTTCACAAATGAAGCTAAACAGTGGGGACATCTAAAAACAATTCAGCTTTCAGCAAATAGGTATGCCATCATTGGGCCATTTGCATGATTTGTCATGTTGCTATCTGTCATCTAATTTGAAATGGAGTCATCTTAATGCACTGACAAGGACAGAGAATGGAAAGCAAGACAAGAGGAGGTAGTGAAGCATGTAGGCATGCACACACGCGCACACACACACACACATAGATCAACTGCATGCAGGAAACAATCTGCCTCAGCAAAACTTTTCATTTTGATTAAAAACAAATGATATGGGTGTCCTGCGCTGCAGCCTCAGGCATGTCAGTCTATTTCTATGCAAATACAACTTCATGCTTCGTTTTCAATTATTCCACTATGAGTGGCAGGCAGGCCTGTGGTTGGGATTGAAAGGGAATCCTAGTAGAACATAACGAGGCAGAAGGAGGCCTGATCGCCGAGTTGGAACAAGCACCGAAATCATAGTACACTTTTCCAATTTCTTCATTCGACCCCGTCATGTCCTGGTTCACAATCTGGAATTCCTGTTTCTTCTCCATATATTTATTGTAAAAAATAAAAACAGGCCATCAGTCGCAAAAAATTGTTTACACATGCGCACACGGCTCCTTTCCTTCCTCTCATATAGCGGAAAATTTTAATAGCCAACTAATGAATATTTATAGTGAATTCCTCATTAAAATGCAGTCGATTAATTGTCTGAATTTAGAGATAACTCATTTGGTGCTCATTCGGTGTCACAGGAGAAACACAGTGCAGACACACACACCAGCATCGTATTTTCAATTAAAAACACTCGGAAAAAAAACTGTCTCTATAATGGACTGAAATACACATTTATATTGGAAATTTTACCTTGTTGAGTGCTCCAGCTCCAGTGAGGATGATGTGAGAGTTGTCCACTTGAATGGTTCGCTGTCCAAGCCTCACCAGATAGGCCCCGATCCCTATGGCTCGGCATGTGACCTTTAGGGCAAGACAATCACGTTAAGGCTTTTAATAAGTGTAAAGATACTGGATGCAAGCTCGCGAGCAAATGAACTCTTTGTATGGAACACGTCAGTCATTGATATCACACAAGCTTACGGCTCAAGGCTAAGGAGGAGACTACTTGTATGCATGGATGTGTTTTTTTGTACACAAGTGTGCCCTCTTCAGTCTTACCAGGTTCATGGTGATGATCTCCTCATAAGCCAGAGAGGATTCTCCAGCAATCATCCCAGACCCTTTCAGATTCTCCACACCCAGCCCCTCATCCTTTCCTATGATGTCAGTGATCTTGTACCTGCATGACAACACATATATTCACTCACAGCTAGACGTGACCGTCTAATAGCTTTCCCTCCCACTGTCACCTTGGTTGTAATCTCGTGGGCTTCAAATCAACCTGTCATGCACACTGATACAACGCCAGTTTGCACAATCATGTCCTCACAAAATTAAGTGTCCTGATATGTAATAAGACAGATGTACCTGGATTCTCCCTCATCCTCCACATGCTCGCAATGCACGGAGTTCAGGGCTGAAACCTTCTTATAATCCTGAGGTGTAAGGTAGAGATACTTGAAACCCTGTGGGGGAATATAACAATCAGCTTAGTTATAATAGACAGTGATGTAGATGCAAAAGAAAAAAGGCCGATAAATATTTTTTAAGGCAAGAAAAGAAAAGACTAAGTTGGGGAATTTTGGATAACAAAATCTAAAATGGTTATATCAAATTCAGTAAAGGAAGCCCACAAATGCAATGGTACGTGACTGAGACTTTGCTGGCTGACCTTATAGGGGTCAACTGGATCTTGCCAGGCCACATGGAACATGTGTCTGATCTCCTCTGCCAGGCCAATGCGGGCACCGCTGTTGGCTGCGATGTAGATTCGAGGGATGCCGCTCTCTCGTGCCATCTCTGAGGCTCGCAGGAACAACATGTCCTCCTGGGGCCCAAATGACCCTATCTTGTGTGTGATGTCATTACTTATGACGATGATCTCACGTCCAGCTGGATATTCTGGCGTGCGCAGGGTCATCCGCCATGCCACCATACCAATCTGGACAGACAGAACAGAAGATCTTACTTACTATAGACACGGTACTGATCAATCTATAAATCATTAGTTTATAGGTTAGACATTAATTATGTTGTGTAATTTGGACGGAGATTAAGTCTGAAATTCTACACGGTTTTCGAGCTGGAATTCAGACCCAGGCATTCTATTTTATTTTATATAGTATACGCAGAATTAGGTTTTATTTCTCAATAAACTTTCAATGATGCATGAAGTTTTACCATGTGATAACGGTATTAATCACGCAACAACAGAGCCGAAGAAATGGAGTCACACTGACAGTAAAAGGGAAATTGCACATGACATAGGAAGTGGACAGATGAAGAAAAAGGTCATGTCAAAATAAACGTCTTCTTATTTTTATTGTTCATGTATCAAACTTGAAAAAAACAAACCTCGTTGCCTCCTGGCAGTCGATTCATCTGCACCAGCTGACCCTGGGCGTCCAGAACCAGCTCTGTGAAGGTGAGCAGCTCAGAGGGAAGAGGGCATTTGGGCAAGTTGGCATAGGCTTGGCTAGAGTGCCACAGCTTTTTCAGAGCCTGGATAAAGAGATGCAATAGTCAGAATCAATTTATTTCATCAAACTAAATTGTCATTTATAGCATAAGCTATACACAATAGTCAAGATCTAAGTTAATAGTGCTTTTTACTTTACCTGTCTGAACATTTCTGGAAAGTCGTAGACATAGGTGGTGCCCAGAGACTGCGCCTGGAAGCGCTTAGACTGCAGCAGGTCCTTGGTGACATAGGGTGTGTTGATGAGCATGCCATGCAAAGGACCCTGCTTGTCTCCATATGCTTGGAACATGATCTGGACAAGAAAGGAGGCAGGGAGTCACTTTACAGATGTATTGACTTCTTTAACAACCTTGGCATTAAGGTAACAAAAAAAAAAAAAATCATGATTGTGAGAATGATGATGTTGATGATAAAGCACATCTATTATACCCACTGCTACAAGATTAACCAGTACAAAGTGGCCTATGTAGCAATCGCTTGTACTATACACTAGTGCACATGTTCACACAGAAGCACAACTCAGATGTTAACAATGTACACAGGGAGTGGTGACAGCCTTAAGAGGACATCAAGCTACAGCATCATACATTTTCAGGGCTATCAGACAGACAGAGCCATTCACTTGCCACCTCTTATAAGCAGGCTCTTCCAATCACTGACTGTTATAGGCCCACAACACCTCGTTCAACAGTATGTTGTTTTGTCCCAACAGCATTGCACTTCACACTAGAAACATCCACATTATCTTGTAACTAGACTTTGGCTTATTCTAAACTCCCAACATTACTCATTTTCTTCAAATTCAATGCAAGAAATGCTACCAGTTCATTCCCAACCATGTCTAGAATCTTTAAATGGAAACTTAATTCTCTCACATTCACTATTATGAAACTAAAGTGACCACCCAGCAAAATTAACAAAGACAGACAGAAAAACAACAGGTGAAATATGTACCAAGATAATGGGATTTTTTGTCTTTTGCCTCATGTAGAATTTACCAAAGCCTATTACAGTTATTCAACACTGACTTACAACTGAGTGGATGGATGTAATGATGGATGTGATGATGGATGTGATGATGGATGGATGGATGGAGGGATGGCTGGATGGATGAAGTGTAACTTACCAGATCAGCTGCGAGGAGAAACATATTACTAAAAGAAAGTCCACCAGGCTAAGGGCAAGACACCATACTGGATCTCTAATCCAACTCAGTTTTAAAAAATCAGAAATTCTATATTCTACTGCATAAAAATGACAAACGTCATCTTTAACTTTACAAGAGAGGCTAGTAAATTGCATTCTGGGAGCTGAGGGTTCCAGGATGGAGCAGAAGCCCTTTGCCAGTGACTGGATAGTGAGCAGATGAGATGGAAAATGTATGAGTGCCCCACCTGTCGGTCTTTGGGCCCCACCTGTCCCGTTCGGGAATCAGTGACCTCCTTGTACAGGCTGATGTCCAGGTAGTAGCCTGATTCGTTGGTGAGGAAGAGGCGGATGGGAATTTGCTTTCCTGTTGGAGTCAGGCGGATGTTAATTTTCAGTTCGGCCTGCAGGACACGCAGCTTCCACAGGCGGCTACCGTAACGCATCACCATGGAGCGCACAGACTCCTCGATCTGAACATAAGTTTGTAGAGAAAGATCAGTGAGAAGCAGATGTTCGACTCATTATTAACAATGTGAGCTGTGGTCCAACAGTGAATCAGAGATGTGCGTGAGTGTGTGTGACTGTTTCACAAACCTTTGATGGGTCCATGATGACTGTGGGGACAAAATTGAGGAAGATATGGTTACAGTCTGTTCGTACAGTTGTGTTGTTGAAAGCCACCTCCAGCTCATCCATGGCCTCCAGCAGCAGACGCTCTGCTTCATTGTGAAGGTACTCAAAAGAGGCCTCCTAGTGAATGAACAGATAGAAACAAAACCGTCAGTTAGGAGCAGGCGTGATTAATTTGTGGAATCAAAATTAAAGGACACAAACAACTGTGTGGGAGCATCCAAAACGTCTGAAAAGAACAAAAAAAACGATATGATAAAATTATGTTAATTTGTTATTTGAATATGATAAAAAATCATCAAGAATGGCAAACTAAATGTTAACCACACTAATACAAAAGTTCCTTTTTGTTCTTCTGTGTTCTCACCTTTGTGACTAGATCAGAGTGGCGGATAATGGCTCGCACGAAGAAACGGTAGTCTGTAACCTCTGTCCCCACCTCCACACGGGCTGCACCCAGGTACAGGTGCATCTTATGGTTGGCACATGGAATGGCAGTCAGGGCGAAATTACGCATGCGGTTGAGCTCCAATTGGAAAGCTAGTGCCGGCTCCAAGTGACGATAGATCCTGTCCTCTTCGAACTATGGAGACACAGGCAGGACACAATCACAAACAGCAATACACTACACAAGACTTTCCAAAGGAACTTTTTCTTTACAATTAGTTTTCCCTGCCATCATCTCTTCAATTAACAAAAATAGCTCAAATTGACAATTTCAGGAACACTGACTTCATACAACAGAAAGATGCCTGTGAGCCACACACTGTATTAAGTAAATGAAATCAGGGGCAATCTCAATCTCAGAAAGCTGCTAATGGGTGTCATTTCTCTTAAATGGGAGACATAATTAAAGAGTTCATTACTTTAATGAGTTTTGGTGGTGTCATTGTAGTGAAACTATCAGGGGTAACGGAGAGGAAGAGCCATCACTAACTGTGATAGAGTGAAATTCAACACAGCCAAAGGGTTGAAAAGTTGTTTCTTATAACCACAACATAGTTTTGAATGGTCTCCTGGCTAAATGAAAAATGTGTCCACATTGAAATTTTCAATGCCATAATAATCTGGCAAATGTTTTGTTAATAGACTTAATAAACACATATTTTTTAATAGACTTGGTCTTTTCCACATGGGCCAACACCAATTTGGCCATCAAAAATTTTTAGTGACAGTAGGAGTGATGATTTGACACTTACCTTGTCTCTGGCACGGAATGTGAAAAATTTGGGAAATTCTCTCTGTGTGGAAGATAGTGAGATAGAGATGGAAAAAAAACATCAACATGTCTTCATAACAAAAACCTTGGTTGTAAACCAAAACAACAAATACCAAATTAGTTAGACATGCACCAACTATAAATCTAATCACAGGTGAAGATAAGCTATTCTGGGCATGTCTTAAATTGCTACACCAGTATATATGGAGTATTATGCAGTGATCATCAGTTCCTTGTTGTATATGCTGTGGGCCCCGTGCACCTTTACTACGGTAATTTATCTATCAGGGAAACACTGTGTATTCACTCTGACGACAAGCTCACACAGTCATGGTAATAGGCTACATATATAGCACCACTCACTACACTAATGAATAAAACATTTCCTTTTTTCAGAGACATTTGATTCTCTGAATAATGCCTGCTAGCCCTGTTGGACGTTATTAGATAAGGTGTCCCACTTGCCAAAACAATGCCAAACCGATTGGAGATGCTCTCATCAGCTCACAGCCTTCATAATAACGACAGAGCAACACACTGAAAACCTCCACAGCCATGATTTGACACTGTGATTACACATCATATTCACCACCTCTACAATGTAGTGAAATGAGAAAAACATTTTAGGGTGAGCTTGCAGAATGGTGCAAACTACTAAAACAAAACCCTCCATGTAACAAGGGCCACATAATGACAGTCACACTAGCTAGCATAATAAGTTCTCATCAGAGACTGTGGTCCCATCAAAAGAAAAATCAAAGCCCATTGTCCAAATAACACCAGAGGCAAAAGATCAGGGCTTTTCTCAAAATGTAATCCTTTCCCAAATCCCTGTCATTATCGCCATCATCTGAATGCTACTAAGGTGTTGATAATGGGTCAAATCTGGAAAGATAAATGTGGTCCAGTGTACTACAATACAATCGGCAGGGATTGTCACAAAATTGCCATGATTGTAGGTTCAATTCCTACTTGGCTTATCATGCTAAAAATGTGTGCACACATTACTGCAGGGCACTAACAATTGTGATTTCAAGGTGACAAAATCTAAGCAATGAATTGGTACAGGGGCTTTAATGAAGTCTTGAAGCTGTTGCTCAAAAAACAAACAGTTGTTAACCCAAGCCTTTATTGATTCAACACAACGGTGGGTTGTGTTTCATTTATTCATGCTGGCACAACAGAGTTGAATAAGCATCCTCTTTCCACAGCTTCTAACGAAACGATGAACCAGTCGCTGCTTGATGAAACCTATGAAGAATCAGTATACTATCTTCACTCATTTATCTACTTCTAGTGGGTTGTCAACTATGAAACAATCTGGAAAAGGTTTCAGGTGTGCTGGTGTCAGCACACCTAATAATATGTTGCAGCTAGCTGTCTCAATATTTAATGTGCACCTTCCTGGTAGGGCCTTTTGTAATTGTGAGATCACCTGGGACAGAGACGTGAATAAGTCCCAGGAGTCTATTATTCTATTACTGACTTGTTTTTACCAGATGCAACAAGACTTGTCCAATAATTAAAATCAAGGAGGCACCTGTCCTCAATTCCTTTGTCTTCCTCTACTTACATGAAACCTTTGGTCCACCTCACAGTTGACTTGCTTCCTGAAATCCTGTCATCATAAATGCAGCAAAAGCAAGGCATGCAGAAGGAGATACAGACAAAGAGGTATTAAGCTAAATTTCAAATGCAAATTACCTCAAATTATTACAATTAAAACATTCATTTCATTCACATATAGGTCATTAATAAAATATTAGTATATTATATTATTTTTGATGCATGCTACTCAAAAACAATTGAATTGGTGACATGCAAGGCGGCAGATTGTGACAAAACAGATTGACTTGGTAAACATGACTAAAGACTCTCACCTTCTGAGCCACAAGGAAAGTCAGCCTACGGATGCCATGTTCAAACAGCAGAGATTTCTGAGATTGACAAAAAGGGAAAATGTCAGGATAAAAAGATCCTTCTGAGCTATTTCCAAAATTTAACTTTCTCTGCTGGAATTTTAAATAAAACAAACAAAGGCTTTGTTGTAGACCTTTGACTGAGTGAACTCCCTGAACATGGCTGCCAGGCCATCGTCATCAATGTCGCTGTCAGTCTTTATAGCCACATTCAGGATATGGATGGGTTCCTCCTGAACACTCTGGATTACAAAACAAATTCACATTTCATTCAAAGATACACATCCATACAGGTCAATGACCAGCCTGTATCAGTATACAAGTCTGTTTTTGTCACCTTGTTGTCCTCTTCACCGTACAGGACAGGATTACCTCCCTCTGGGAAGGTTGGACTTGGGGGAGGAGAGTCAGAGAAGCAGCTCAACACATCCGCTATGTTCCTGTAGATGAGAAAAATCATACATGGCATTAATCGCACCTGCAAAATCATCTTCACCTACTGATGAAAAACATCGAAGTTTAGAATTATTCCATTCAAGGACTGACCTGGTGAACTCCTGGAAGGAGCGGAAAGCGACCATGGCTCCCATGCGCTGACAAGGTGGTGTAAAAGATGTGTCAAGCAAAACATCACTCACACTGGCCACGTGCACCATGCCATAGTGGTTTAGGTTGGATGAGAATGACATCCTAGGGTGTTGACAGAGAGCGTTTACAATGAGAATCTGCCATACCACTAGACTGGCTCTGTGAAGACGTCCCCCATCCACCTTTAAGAACCTCAAAATAGTTTTGATCCCTCAGATTTTCAGCAGTATCAAGTTTGAGTTGCTTGGAAATTCTATATTAGGTATAACCCCTTGAGATGTACCATCTCGTTTTCAAGGGGGGGGGGGGCCTCAATGACAATAATACATAATAAGCACAATTAGACAAAACATTTAACAAAAACAAAATGTACAACTGATCCTATAATAAGAAGACAGGGCATTTTTGAACAAGTGAAAGGATGATATGGATTGAATATTTACACTTATTCCAATCAGAGGGAGCTTTAAACATAAAAGCTTTCTTAACTATTGACTATTGACAGAAAAAAAGAGCTGTATAGAATGTCTCAATTGATAATTAGAGGACAAAGGTAACATAAACTTTTATAGATAGTGAGGGTAATTGAAATGTATACATTTAAAAATAAATAGCCAATGTCGCTGTCTTCTTATGATGGGAGAGGGCCAATTAAGAGTTTCATACATTGTACAATGTTGAGTTATGAAAGGACAGCCAGGAACAAATCTGTATAGTCTATTATAAACTATATTGAGGGGAAGGAGATTAGTTTTGGATGCAGCCTGATATACAACATCAGCATAATCCAATATTGGATTATTAAGCATTCTGGTGTCCCATTCATATGAATGAAATGCAATTGTAGGAGATTATTTAGTATAGAGAATGTAAAAATGAATGAGATTCAAATTATAAAAAGTAAGTAGTAATAAAATTCCACTTTTATAATAACTGAACAGAGTGAAAGCAGCTGTACAGTATGTGAGGGATTTTTGACAGACCACGTTAGTCAAATTTCAACAAAGAAAATATTTACTTCACAAGAAAAAGGAAACATAAAACCACCAGAAAGACCCCTTTAAGTATTCATGTTGGGTGTTAGTCCTTTGATTGACAGAAGCTGTCCCAGAGGTTACACCCACTGAAAGTACTCTAGAGGTTTTATGTGTCAAACCTGTCGATAGATTCCAAATCTGAGGCATTTGTCTTCTCAGCATTATCATCCTTTGATTTACTATCTGGTGCTTTAAGGTCCTGGGGTTTAGTTTCCTTTAATTTAGTGTCCGTGGCTTTTACAATGTCCGGGATTGGAGCAGACATTTTCCTGGTAGGACAGTCACAGCTAAGTCTCAGTTCAGGGGATCTGCACTAGTGTAAAACATTTCCTCAAATGTATTTTTAATTATCTTACACCACGTTGCATCCCAAGTTATTCCATATCTCCACTATATTGAAGGACATACACACAATAGTCAGGAATGTAACACTCTTTCACATAGACACACACACACACACACACACACACACACACACACACATACATACACACAAATTTATAAAAAAAATGTTAAAATGTTTGACACCGAGGCTGAATGTCAAGGGCCATGCTGTTGTCAGTAAAATTCAGAAACATTGTGCTCATCAACCAGACTATACCCGAGCTGCTAAATCAGTTTCATTTTTTTGGAGATTCAAAAGCATCAAAAGCAACAATTAAACAAACACTTAATTATCAGAGGGTGAATTACTATTTTGACCATGCACCTAGCTAGTCTACGGTCACTAGTAGTCTACGCAATGAAGAGAATGTTTACAATACCTGTTTAGAGTGGGGATGTTCCCTCTGCAATCAAACAACATTGATTACTAAGTGGTTAGTGGCATATATCAGGAGAGGAAGACAGTCAAGGTGTAGTAATGTGTGTGTGTTTGTGTGCGATGTTTAACAGTAATGAATTTATTACGTCTTGATTGATATCTAAATGAATGCACTTAATCTAAAGATGGAAGATAAATTGTGAAAATATCTTTCTAGTCATTCCGACACACATTTCACTTCCTGACTGCTCCCTTTACAACATGCATCAGGAGATCCTGAGGCCTCCTTTTGTTGAGGCATATTCCCAACAAAGACAGGATCATTTCACACTCTCATGCTGTCTTTAGTTCACAGTGATGAGCCACACGTGAGGGTTAATCCAGATACATGAAATCACAAGCATGCAATAAAATGAGTATGTGATGGCATATAAAAGATTTCTATGACTAACTGTGTAAACAAGCTGAAACCAAAACAGCTAAGACACTTATTAGCGATGCAAAGCGAGCAAGCAAATACACATACACACATTCGAACACAGACAAACTGAACACAATCACGCAGGTAGGATGCGGAACACAAGTGCAACAGAAATGCCACAGAACTGTGTCTGTTACAAGCTTTTTCAAATGCTGAGCATGTACAATACAAATCCCAAGTTTGTCTCTGGTTTCTCTCTGATGCTCCAGATTTATAGGGCATAAGAGCACCACCTATGTTTTTCCAGGACTCACAAGGAAGAGTAACTGACATGAGACTCCTGAGGCTGGGGGGCTTTGCCGCTCATGGCTCTCACACGCTTTTGACAAACCAAAGAAAAGTATTTTCAGTCTTGCAAAATACCTTCTTTTGCACATGAGGAGCATTTACAATGAACAATGACACATAGCATGGGAAGGTGGGAGGGGGTTTAAAGGACTCAGGGCACCATGGATGATGTAAGATTGTGAAGCACAGGACTTCCAGCTCCAGGTTTTCACTGCTGCACTTATTTTAAAACATACTTATGTAACATCACTACTTGATATTCATCTGATTACAGATATGTGGACAGGTCACAAAAAGTAAGGCAGTGAGTAGGAACAACAGAAAATCCTTGAAGGTATAGGTTGACATAAAACTGTGACCATATATATGGTGGTGCTGCCAACTTGCCAGCATCACTGCCACCAGTGGAAAATTTGATATGCATGTCTATTATAAATGCTGATTCCTGTCTACAGGTGCCATTAGAAGGGGGGAGGAGGGGCAGCAGGAAAGGTGATGCACAGCATGTGAGCAGGGATTTTGCGTGTGTGATACCTGTTGGGGTGTGAGGTGGGAAGCATGAACTGGAACTCTACTATACATGTGTTGTCCCTCAGCTGCCGATGCTGAACGCTGTTGAGTTCATAGGCAATGTATGCTCTGCGAACGTACACCTGTGGGTATTCAAGATAAAGCCACAGAAAATTATATTAGTTAGATATGTGAATTTCCTGCATTTTAACATCCATTAAAATGAAGTAAAAGTAAAGTGATTTGTGGACTGAGATTGTTATTCCTCTCACCTCAAGGGCAGCCATCCGTACTACCTGATTACTGTGGTAGAAGAAGTTGGGCAGAACATCAAAGATGGATGTTTCTGAAAGGATCAGTTTCTAGAAAAAAAAAAAGGAGCCATCTTTAACACTTGTTCTCTTTAATAAAGTCACAACTGCTAGTCCTAACTTTCGGGCCTACCTGGAGGTTCTCGATGCAGAATTGGTGTCCATACATATCAATGGCAGAGAGGAAGATGGACTCCACCTGGTTGTGTCGGAGCTCATAAGAGGGGAGGTGGGAAGCTATCAATACCTGGGTAAAGAGGATTGATTTATTATTTAATCATTAGGTATGAGTTAGCATACAATGCTTCTTTTTTTCCTTCACATTTTCTAACAGTGTCTATCTTTTTACAGTTTCAGTTACAGACATTTTAAAATGTTTAGGTACATTTTTCTATTGTTTTGTTTTCCCCCATACAAATGAATATCACTATCTACTTTCTGTCAGAGTGGATAGTGACATCTGGTGGTGAAATTGTCACCATGGATACTGGATAAAGAACTTAAGTCCAATGTTGAGAAATAGATGGTCAATAACTTCCCTATCTGATGCATCTTTGCACAGTATGGTAACATTTAGCCTGGGCTAATCCACATTTTAAATTCTAGATTTGACCTTACCCGAACATGGTTATAACTCTAACCCTACTTCTGACTCTCTAATCTCACTTTATTATATAAGCTTGTGATGGTATTTTTACATCCTACAGAAAATCCTACATAAAGCAAAGCAGCTATCCACTTCAGCAGATTTTTTTCAACCCTCCAGTTTAAGCAAGCATAAGTCCATATCCTTTTTGTTGACAATACACTTTTGCCATGTAGCATACTTCTTAGTTGTTACTTAATGTTGAACATGGAGTCAATGGAACATAAAATACATTTGTCATCCAGAATAAGGAATGAACATCTGACCTGCCGAGCACGCAGTGCCACTTTGGCATTGGTTGTCTTGCTAAGTTGGGTGAGTTCAGTCAAGATGGCCATCAGTTCATCTGTCAGTGTGGGATCACGGCCGCACAACTGGTCCTAGAGACAGGATAAGAAAACATTAACACAACATATAGGATAACATAACATAATGTCACACACATTGCTAGTACACACAAACCTACATGTAATTACATATCCATGTGTCAATAAACATGAGCAGTGCCTCAATGAAATGCCAGTGTACCCTAAATTAGACCTTTCTGTTAATTGACTGAAATATGAATATAGATATGGTGAACGAGTCAATATCTCATACAAAAGGAGAGGTCTTGAAAGGGAAATCTGTCTTTATCACACAGTAAGGAGGCACACTTACAATCAGCATTGTAACCAGCAGGTTCTTCTTGGTGACTTGGGCATGGGAGAAGATATAGTTGAGCACATTGGCCATGTCGCCTTTGTTTTCCTCACGCAGTGCAAACACACACTTGTCATAGTGTCCTGTTAACAAGCCAACACAAAAGAGCTTTAGTTAATGCTGCTCAGAGGAACGTTTATTATGAAAGAGCTCCACCCAATGGAGAAGATAAGTAACTGCATCTCTCCTGAAAAACATGGAGGACAAGAGGAAAGCTCAAACCACGTTGCTCTTGCATATTGTGATATGTCACAACAATGAACCCATGAAACCACTAAAACAGTGTGTAGCTGCTGTTCCTCACCATTCTGAAACTGAATCTCTACTTTCAGGTACTGCCTGAGCAAGTCCATCACCACCGCCTTCATGTGACCTCGGATGCCACTGCGATACCTGTTGGAGACAAAAACAGTCTTGTCTGACACAAAGAAGAATGCAGCTATTGTATTGTAAGTAGGCACATGGACAAATAGAAGATCCATCACTCTGTGGACCGAAGGATCTAGTGACTAGGAAAACAAAAAATATACAGCAAATCAGGATTACAAAAAGTTGTTGCAGATCTATGATGTTCAAGCAGCTCGTCTATGCATTCCAGTCATAGCATGTTCTATGACTCATTGTGTGGAGTTTTTCATTATACTTAGATATAGACTATAGTACTCACTTCTGCACCAGCTGAACAATGCTTTGTGTGTTCATAAAGAAGACTTCTCTCTCTGACTTCTTGTTAAGAGTAGCAGCATGGCTGTCCAGGATGTTTGCAATCTGGAAACAAAGGAGATCAACAATATAAGTATTTAATCCCAACAGCAGTGGAAACTCATAAGCATTTAATCCCAGTGGCACTGAGGACCCCTCCGTTAACTTGTTATATAATTAAACTGTGTACAGGAACCAGCAGAGAATGTGAGATCCTAACTGGGCGTGACATTTGTAATTACATCTAGAGCTAAATATCATTTAAGGTGTATGATAATACTCTTGCTCTGCTCTTCATAAACTATGCATAAATACCATATTCCTAAAATATGCATAAATATCAAAGCATATCAAACCCAGTGTGTTGTTTAAATAATCCAGCAAAGTCTTGTTGGACACACATCTTTTCTCAATGTAGACTGACAATCTGAATAATCACACAGAAGCACACACACACAAAACTCAGACAGATACACAGACAGACAGTACTAACTTTCTGCCTACTTTTTCTTGGACAAAGATCTAGTCATTTGGATATATATTTTGAAATAATCTGTTTGCACAAGAAACTGTAAAAAAAAAAAAAAAAAAAAAAGTCAAGAGGAGGTAGACACAGTATTTTTTGAGCCAATGGGGAAGTGGAGTGCAACTGGACACTACAGTTGAGAAATCCCATTGCCAAACTGAGAAAACCTTTAAAATACTGTAATCACTGGAAAACAATACAACCTGTTATTACTATTTTAACGGATTTTAATGTTGTTTCGTAGGTTATCTAATGTGACTGGGTAAAAAATGTGCTACATTCATCACTCTCTTCTCAGAGAATTGGGGTTACACTGACAATTTTATTATTGCTGACATGCTCATCATTTGTGCAAACTACATCTAAATCTGACCAAGGCCTTAAAATTCTCTATGGAGGAAAATCACTGCATGATTTTAATATAATATCCTTTAGAAACAGCAGCCTTTTCGCTGCCTGATGTCCCTAAAAACATGAATCCTCACATATTTTGCAGCCACAAGAATGTCAAATAAAAAAACAGTAACAGTGAGGTGCTTGACAAGAGTTTCACTGTAATCGACAGGGTACATTTAAGAGGAATGAGGGTGTTGTTAGCGAGGTGTGTGCATGTGTTGCTGGGCACCTGCTGGCTTGGGAACTGGCAGAGCACAGAAGTGATGTTGCTGGCATACTGAGCCATCTCCTTCTTAATGGCCTTCTCCACAGCAGGGGGGATGCGACCCGACACACTAGTCATGATGTCTTGAAGCTCCAGCAGTGGCAAAGAGGGATCACGCATGGTTTTCATCAGCCTTTCCACCCACTCTTTCAACTGAGAAAGACACAAGGAGTATATCTTTGAAAGGACCTGCTTACGGTTGGAAGAGCTGATGTTGTGTGTACCCAGGTGTGTATGATTTCTTGCCTTTGCGCTGAAGAACGGCTCAGGAAGACAGTAGCCATTCATGATGTGAACAAGGTGATCCAGTGTGTTGTGGAAGACTCTGTGTAGCTTCTCCCCTCTCAGGGCTACTGCCTGGATAGAAGGCAAGGCCCCTGTGTGCAGCTCTGCCTACAAGACAAACACAAATATTTCTTAAGCATATTTCATAACCATGTAGCTGAAGAAATTTGTCGTCACCCAGAATAATGTATGTTCAAGAAAGTAGTCTAAAATTTGTAGGCTACACTTTCTTCTTCACTTTGGACATGGTTATCTAACCAGTACTGACAAATTTACCAGAAGCGGGCTCCCTCTCCATCACAATGCTCAGCTGGTCCTTTTGCCTCCCCTGACTTTCTGACATTACATTGGGTCAGACATTTATGCTGACTCACACACACCAGTTCCCCTCGGATAATTGAGCCTTTATCTTTGTTGGCAGGCTCAGTTTCCTTGTCATCAACACAGATCCGTTAAAAGGCTTGTTGAGCAAGTGCTGCTCTCATGTATTAAAGTCTGCCTGTTGCTTTTGTTACTTTGAATAGAGGGATTGTAGGTCTTAATTTGGGATTTAAATTTATATTGTGGATTTAAATGAGAAATTACATGTCATAGGTCATTTGGTAGCATATGGAAAATCCTACTTGGCAAACAGCATCTACCTGTGTAGATAGCATTAGTCAAACACACAGTACCTGTTGCACTCTGCTTGGGTCATCCAGTTGCAGTTTGGCAATGACACAGCCAGGCTCCAGTGCTGCTCCAGCCCTCTTCACATAGTGAATACAACCAGACTCTGCTGCTGTGAGGGTCATTACCATCTTCATCACCTGGAATTTAAAAGCGTCGAGTTAACATCTACACAATCCATTCAACAAAAGTGAAGTACATTTATACTGATCACTGATTAACATTCTGTACCTCTATCTCAGCATAGCATTGGCCAGAAAACACATGCCCACCATCCTCCACTGTGTACTGGATGATTTTTCCCGCTGAAGGAGATCGCAGCAGCGAGGGATCGTTCTCCTTTTCAAAAACACATGTCTTGTTTCCAATTGTGATGCGATACCTGTAGAGAAAAAAAATGACTTAGTCTATGTAAAACATCAGAGCCAGAATCAGAAGACTATAATTATGTCCATCAAAAAAGGACAATGCTTTTTCTAGACAATGAGTTAGCAAAATTAATACTTTTCTTAAATTCTCTTTCTCTTTTTCCAGTGAATCCTTATTCTATTCTTCAGTGCAGCCACATTTTTCCATTTGGATCTCTAATGATATTCATTCTTAATCTTAGTTTTCTCTTACCTGTCAACTTCCTCCTTCATGTAGGTAGTGTAGCTGCTGCCATCATAGGACAGCAACAGACCTCCATCACTGAGCCGATGGACGTCCACTTCAGCTGAGGAGTTGTTCATGATAACCACATAGGAGTTAGGAGACTGGCGTGTCACCGTCAGGACGTACTTAGTACCTTCATAGATCAGCTCCACATCCACAGTGTTTAGTAGTGTGTGTGCTGGCAGTACCTGGCCCCTAGTCAGACAGCAGAGATCGTCTCATGTTTTACATTCAAACACTGTTTTTTTGTTTCCTCTAGCTACTATATGAAATGAATTCATTTGAAATGAACGACAGGGCACATTTATACCTTTCCAGAGAATGTAGGAAGTTGGAGACACTGTTCCTTAGATTTACATCTGCCACATGAAGAGCCCCACTCACAATTCCCAGCATGGTATCAGGACGCTCAGCCTGCATGCAACATACTCATTACTTTTTAGCCAGAAATACAAGAAACCTGGAATTAAATTGGTTTCTACTCTTGAGTCAAGTTTAGATTCGAACTGCATGGTGCCAGAAGGATGAGCCACTATTATCTCAAAATATATTGTGGCTTACAGTACTGGCATTATAATGTGGGTCAACATGTCAAACATATCTTCTCTTATTATAGCTTATAGAAGAGTGTGGAACTACCACAGCCAGAATATCTCTGCATACCTGCATCTTCTCTGAGATAAGCCTGTCCAACCAGCCTGTGTCGATGCTGTTGTGCTGAAAGCTTTCAGTCTCCAGCAGCTTAATGAGGTATTCCACTGTGGTCCTGAAGTCTCCTCTGATAGACAACTCCTTCAAAGCCACCACCATGTTGCTAGAAAAGATTAAGACATAACCACATGTATCAGCTATAAAAAGAAAAAAAACTGTATGATAAACATTGAACATTGTAAATATGTATTACCATTAGCAATAAATAAATGTTTCTTTCAGTTAATCTTTCTAATACGGCAATGCTTTAAAAAGAGTGTGCTCACGAGATGGCTTCTTCACGATTTTCTCCCCAAGAGAAACAATGTCCAAACTGGGAGTCAGCAAACTCGTGCAGTCCACCAGCTGCTGCAACACTGAAGTAGCCCCACACGTTCTTATTGCTGCGGAAATTCAGCTCTTGCACCGTTCCGGAGCTTGGCTTGAAACCCTGCAATCAGACCATATTTTATTTTCTCATAAAACAAAATAATAATGGCCTTTATTTATGGCACAACAGAATTACAAAGTGAAAATTGACAAAACAAACTGAACCACAACAGAAATCATAGACTTTCGCTGCAAACATTTTGTGGACCAGGAGAGAGTGAAACTTACCTCATCAGGGTTTTCACTGGTGATACGTGCTGCAATGACATGTCCCCGTGGGGAGGGAGCTGTCGACAGACCCTCAAAGTCAATCGGAGAGTCTCCCCAAGGCTGAACCCCATAAAGCATCCTGATGTCTTTGATCCGGTGAAGAGGAATACCCATAGCAATCTAACAGCGGATAATGGAATAAGCACAACACAAGTTTATGTTTTTGAACTGACATGGAACTGGCTCACATGCACTGAACAAACGTGGCTAAGAACACATTAAAGCACATATATGGATTACAAATGCTTTGAATGAAACATATGTTCTCTCCACCTTGCTTGTCTGACTGTTGTCAACATGACATTTTCAGTTTTATATACAACTGATTAACGATATCTTGCTGACAGAGACTGAGTTGCTAGGAATAAGACTGTGGGTGGGTGACTTCCTCTTTGCCAGAGAGAGCGTCAGTCCCACAATAACACCCAATCAGCTTTGAATACACAGCTTTCCCAGCAACACTGCCCTTCAGCTTGACTGCCACTGACCTACATACACACAATCCTAAACACTGCAGAACAGACCACGTGACCAATTGCAGCTACAACCAACAGATCTACTACAACGTTACTGCTTATCGCCCCTTTCTTTTGCAGTTGGTTGCCATGGAGACAAGGGGGCCCGTCTAATGCAGAGCGGTGAAGTCGGTGAAGCATGCTAACTTTGTAGGCTGCTGGACAGTCACAGACTCAAACGCATTGTACGTGATGTAACATGGAGTGTGCTTATTCTACCAACACAGGCGTGTGTGAGACTGACCTGCAGTTGGGCAGCAGGCAAGTTGACGTCAGCCACCATCTCAGTACAGGGGTGTTCCACCTGCAGACGAGGGTTGAGCTCCAGGAAGTAGAAGCTGCCGTCTTGGCTGTAGAGGTACTCCACTGTACCTGCACTGACGTACCCTACCATCTTTGCCAGCTTCACTGCACACTGAGAAGAGAAAACAGTTGTATTCATATCAAGATTCAAATGTGTTGAAGCTTCAGTTAATCTCAATTTACTTAGCCGGTCTTAAATCTCCATTTATGAGCTATATATAAGTACAAACAATGCTAGATGAACTGTACCCTTTCCATATCCTCAAACACATCAGAAGTGGCAATGGTAGCAGGAGCCTCCTCTATAATTTTCTGGTGCCTCCGCTGCACAGAACAGTCTCTCCCAAACAGGGAAATGGCATTGCCATATTGATCAGCCAAGATCTGGACCTCCAAGTGACGGGCATGCTTAGCTAGCTGCATGACGAAAATAGGGGATCCTGGAACCTCTGCCTGGACCTGGAGAACCAGAGAGAAAAAAAAAATTCAATTCCTCATTGCATCAAGTCCTGCATAATGGTTTAAATCAAATACTAGATTTAGTTTCTCCTCACCTGTCTGAAGAGGTTCGGGAAATCATCAGCACAATTGACCTTACGGATGCCTTTTCCTCCACCTCCCTCGGAGGCCTTCACCATTACAGGGTAGCCGACCTTCTCAGAAGCCTGGCAATGGAAACATACAACTTTCTATCATACACGCAGATGGGCAAAGGATACTAAAGCACATGTGACATTCATTAGGCGTAATGAAGTTTTCCTTAGATGCTTACTTTCAGGCCATCCTCTACATCCTGTATACAGCCAAGCTCGTACACGTCAGACGGAACATTGATGATTCTCTTCTTTTGGTTGCTCTCTGTCCATTCTACTGTCAGGGCTGAGAAAGACAAACAGCTAACATTTCAGCATTTATATTTTTCCATGACATTGTGTAATACAGTATTAATATTTTTTTGTATCTCAGAAAGCAGACACCAGAGCATTGACTGTTTTTTTATTGGAATCCAGAAACACCCTTTATTTTTTTCAAAGCTTGGACACAAAACAGAAGCTGATCCTAAACAACATATATGGGGACTCCACACAAACTGTGACCTACCTGTTCCACTCCAGGGCAGGGTTGGAATGCCAGCAGTCTGAGCCACAATAGAGGAGGCAATCTTATCTCCCAGAGCCCACATAGCCTGACTTGGAGGACCTGAGTAAGGAGTAAGTGATAAAAAAAATTGCTCAGTAAACTGATATTACGTAGGTAAACTAAAGGGCCAACTAAGTGATAAGTAAAACAAGAAACTTATCTTACCCATGAAAGCAATGCCATTCTTTTGAAGCAGCTCTGGGAGTTTGGGGTTCTCTGAGGCATGACCCCACCCAGCCCATACAGCCTGTAAGGAACAATAGAATCACAATGAGCACTCAATAAATGATAAAAGTTATTAGGTACGGTGGGATAACTATGGATAGGTGTGTGGTGGTACCTGAACAGGTATGCGTTTAGCAATGTCCAGAATGAGCTCGACATTGGCATAGTTGTTGTTATTAGTCCCTCCTGGCACAGGCACGTAATGATCTGCCATTTTGATGTACTCTGTGAAACACAGAACCATGGAAAACTTCATTTTTATCCTAAATCATCTTGCTGCAGTCACATCTACAACATTCCTCACTGGATTCCGTTGTATTGTCTTCTTAATTACTTGAAGGGTTTGGATGCACTGCAAAACAGCTGAAGCACATAAACCTTTCAGTAATTCAGTGTCAGTCTTGCAGGCCTTAGCTGAATCTGGTGTTTTGTCATGTCACTGACACAACAGTTGCAAAGTTGGTGCATTTATTCAGATGTTATGGTTGTTCAGAGATGTCATGGCAAAGTTTACCTGCGTTGGCCTTCAGGTCCTCTGGGGTCACCATTACAACAAAGCGGATTGCCCTTTCATTGCGAAACATCTCATAAGCCCAGCGGCGGATGGACCGCATGCATTTGACTGCTGCAATGCCATTGTTGGCAATAAGCACCTGGAGAAACAAAGTAGTTGAGTCAATGTTGATTTGTTCACATTCACATTAATAAAAAGCATCAATAAGTGGCTAATCATGTTACAGCGTGAAAGGTCATTGAACATGAATTTAGCATCAACTGTCTTCAGTTGCTGAGTGGCACAAGCAAATAAAAGACTACATGAAAAAATAATATCATGCACATAGTCTTATAAATTTTGTTGAGAATTGTATGGATACATTACTGACTTCTTCAAAAAGGGAATAATTTAAAATATTTCCTGCAAAAAATATCTTTTGATTTCCGTAGTAGCAGAAGCTGTGGCACAAATTCTAATAACTTTCTAATAATTTTACTACAACTGTGAGACATGGAAAGTCAGTGAAACGGGATTTGGCAAATCCCAAAGTAGGACATTTTCTCTAGTTCTCCTAAAAAAATAGACAGAATTTGCTGTGTCTATATGCATAAAGACTTAATACATCACTGTGTAATGCAAAACCACAAAAAAACACAGTTCCCTTTCTTTCAGAATTCTTCACTGGTTTGTTTTCATCATGAAATACGCTGTAAATGATTCATTTCTGAATATAGCATGATTGGTTTATAATTAGCACTTTTAACATGCTTTCAGGAACATGGTAGATAAAAAACAGTTACCTTCTCGATGACCTTGTTGCCACCAAAGCGGGTGACAAACTCAGCAGGAGAAGCCACAGTGAAGTCCCTCTGCAGATCAATACGCCGGCGATCTCTGCCCTGCTTCACCAGGTGCAGCCCTGACATGCTCGGCCTGTTTTAAGAAATATGAAGAATGCATAAAATGGCCTTAAAATGGTAGCCATGCTGATAACAAGCAGAAAATGTATTAGCTCTCATTTTGACAGTGCAAAACATTTAATAATCTGCATCTTACAAAGTCAAGAATTTAGAAAGATGTGAGTCTTTCAACAGCGACCGTGCTTTAAAAACAGTTCATTTTTTTCAGCCCAGAAGATAAGAAGACACTGATATCACCTCATATTGATAAGAGACCTATTGGTCTTAGAAACACAGGATTTGGCTACTGTCTCTTATCTTGAACAGCAAAAGTGAAGGGTCATCAATAATATCCTTGAGAGGAAAACAGTCCGCTTATAGTATATCCACTGACAGAGTAGAGCATATTGTGAACAATAGGACGGGACACTTTCCCGTCCTCACATACAAGCTTGGGCAAGTATCTTAACAACAGGATTTGCAGAGCTCTTTCACTCAAGCTCCACCCCAAAGGGAACCATTCAGGGGAGAGGGTAGTGCAGGGGGAGGGATATTACTATCAGCTGGAGGGTGTGGCAGTGCCTGAGCTCGTTTGGCTGGCTGGCGTCTGTGGCCTGATACTGCATTATTGCAACACTGTAGACGTTACTGGCACGAGGCAAATAAGCTCCCACTGAATGGAGGCTCTAATTTGAATCCAGCTGTGGAGCTGCAACACTTTGTTCTGTTCTGTGAGAGAGAAAATTACGGGGGCGGGGGTAGGCAGGCACCCCTATCCGGTACTTCAAGTTTTAAAACCGCTGTCCCAACTTCTTTCAGTTAACCCCCAACTTCCCTCATCCTCTGTCCTTGTGAAACTGATTATACAAAACCAGACTGTACAAAGGAATCAGTGAGATCTAGGAGTTCCCAGTGTCTTATAATGATAATGGGGTTCTGAAACTCAGTTGCAAAGAAAATCTAGCTTTCCTGACAAGTAAACAAAGTCAGCAGGGGAATAAACAACAATGGCAACAAGTTTGGCTGCATACTATAATCATGTTTAAATCAAATTTGCAGATCATTTTTTTTGAGGGGAAGGGAGAAGCATGGCATTAAGAGTATGATATTCCCTCAGCAGTTACCTACATCATCAAGACTGCATGCTTTATACAAACTTCTGTTAGTACTGAATAGCTCCTTTCGGCTGTTGGATTAGGAATTTCTGTTTTCCCAAGCCAACATTCTGAAGTCTATGCCCACTTTCCAGGCCAACCTCACTGACTCACAACACAGAGAAAGCCTTCAGTAGCGTACAGCTAGCGAAACCATATTTTTCACATGTGCTGTTAAAAGGGGCTACCCAGCGACAGACGAGTCTGAACAGAGTGTACTATAGGTCATTTTGGACCACAGGCCTGCCCTGATTGACTAGTCTTATAAAGACAGTTTTTCTTTAAGTTGCAGGTTACTATATGTATCTCACATTTGCATCCTTTATATGGAAATACTGTAATTCTAGGCTGTAAATGTGATGTGCTCATAGTGTAGAAATGTAAGGCATAATTTGTTGATGTAATGCATCCCTATGGGAAACAATAATGTAAAACTCTAACAAAGCACTAATATTTTCCAAGTTAGGGAAATGTTTGAAGCAGATTTCTAGACACGGTACATTCTCAATACAAACTAGTCTGCATGTCTGAGAAAAAGAGATGACACTTGACTAAAACTGAGCGTGAGTACCCAGGTTTTCCCTAAATTTCCCTAAAAAATAAACTGTTTTAGAATATCTAAACAAATAATTACAGAAAAATCTGTATCCGTATATAAGATAACTAATATCATAATCATAAAAGTATACTGCAGGAAATGCAATGTACTATTTTAGCAGTACTGTGCAGACAAATTGTAAATGAACGCTGACAGACTAGATGGTGATGCAGACAGAGCAGGTCTGGATTCGTCTAACCTTAGATTGTGCATGGGTCCATCGATGTGGTCGAAGCCCATTTCATAGGTGCTGTCTGAGCTACCGGATGACGGTGACAAGGAGCGTCCCTCCTTCTCCTCCAGCTGCAGGTCTGCCTTGCCTTGGATTTCATCCTCTGAGTTCTCCTCCGACACTGATCCCACAATGAAGTGAGAGTGCAGCGCCGCAACAGCGGGGTTCTTCTTGGCAGCACCATCCTGCTGTGCCATGGCTGGCCGACACGAACAGGCTGCAAATACTGACAAGGAAGAGAGCAGAGGCAGCAACAGTTATAAATGACATAGAGTCCAAACATCAGGGTACAGTGTGACACTATATTGCATTGGCTAGCACGTGATGCTGTTTGTCATATTGCAAAAGTGGGTTACATAAACTTAAGTATCTTGATAATACAACAGATGTTGCAACACCTGGACCCACATGGGGAGCATCAGAACATCATGTGCAGGTTCTGAAGATGTGCCATCATCAAACATATCAGTTGTACATCAGAATCCAAGAAAGATAAAATGCTGACATCTGCAGTGATGTTTTTACCAGTAACCATACAGCCAGAAGCAAACAGTGGCTCCCTTTTACATTTATCAACAATTAGAAGTCCTGCTGTCATGTGAGATAAGTGCATGACTACAATTGAATTGCAGGTTGCACACATTGATTTTAGAGCAGTTTACTGAAAGGACTCACATCACTTACTCTAGTAATAGACTTCTCCCCTCACTGCTTCTTTCAATAGGAAAGCTAGGTTACCAAGGACAATGTCCTATGCACGCTGTGGAAACAATAACATGTCATCTAGTTAACTGCCACGATGCTGTCAAACCTGCCTTTCTTCCTTTAGCTTCGTTGCTACAACTTAATTTTTTCCACCTGCTTGTGCAAGAGTAAAGAGTAGAATCCAAGGTAAGTAAGGCACACCTTACCTATCGAAAGCTGCTTGCGAGACCAGAAAAACAAGCCGAGCACTCCTGCCAGACACGCTGCAAACGTGAGCCAGGGGAACATCACAAAATGATACCGAGAATGTAGCCTGGAAACAGCCCGAAACTTCTGACTAAAACCATATTAATTTAATAGCAGTAGACGGCTGAGTGGACATTTTAACCATTTTTCTGGTTTTGTCTGCTATGTTAACGTTACCTGTCAAATCAAAGCTAACGCTAGCTTCCTAACTCACCGGCACCAACAGATAAGCTGGGAGTTAGCTACTTTACTGGCAGTAGCTAGCTTATACAATTTTAATGCCACAGTAATATCACTAATACAGTAGCTGGCTGCACTGCCGGCCGGTGTACTGTACTGCAGCGTGGTCCACACCTTTCTGAACGCAACTAACGATAAACAGAATGGTCATAATCATAAAAGATAGCAACTCACCGGTGGAGATAAACCGACACGTAATCCTGAAAAGTTGAGTCCAAAAGATCGATAAGTTAATTGAGTCTATCAGACATCCCTGTTTCCAGAGATGATGAAAAAAATCACATCATGATGAGGTCACTATAGCTCCAACCATACAACAGACGCTTTAACAGCAGAGAGTGGGGTGATGCGATGATGCGCGAGCAGGTTACTCCTGGACATTGACCTCTGACCTCAGCTTCCGTTATAGAAACAGATTAGATAGAAAATACTTCACACCCGAGATGGTACCATGGATGGTAATTTACGCCTGAAATCAAGAGATCCTGGCTGCAGCGAAGAGTATATAGGGAGTAAGTAAAACAAAATAAAAGTGTAAGAATTTCAGTACAGAAAGTGGAGATGAAAATAACTACAGCTTTCTCTTCAGCTAAATTAAAATGCTCATAGACGATTTAATGTTTCCTGAAATTGTGGTATTAATATAAATTATTTAACCAATCTAAATCGTAAAGATTCCAATACGCTTATGAAAACATTTCCTCTTACCTGTTTCTAAATTAAACTATGAGACAAGACTTTATTAGTGTTATTACTTAATTGTTGCGTTATTATTGTGAAGAAGTAGAACTTGAATAACTAACTGAAAAACATTAAAACACACTGAAAATGAAATAGAGTTTAGAAAAGAAAATAAGAAAAAAGAAATAGTAAGTGGTAATGATGATAATGTAGTTTAATCAATGCAGTTCAAATTAAGCACTTTTCCACACCAATAACAATATACTAGACTTGCACTGCTAAGATACAGTATATTACTAGACACTGTCATTTTATATATTCAGTGTGGTCCTAGTTTTAGTTTGGTTCAATTTATTTTCGTTTGAACAGTTTATCTATTTTATATAGATCTAGGAAGGTCTCACTCGCAGAGAACCAATCAGATTCCAGGGGATTTTTGTGGGCGGGTTTGGTAGAATTGTAGGGGGCGGGTCCCGGAAGAGGCGGTCCCTCTTCATGTACTGTACAGCATGTGCTTTTTTTGCGACACGGCGGTGCAGACGTCTGGATCACAGCCGAGTCCAGTGAGAGAAAACTATACAGGTTAAAGTCTTTGTTATCCAAGTGGATCAGTCATGCTGAAATTGTGAACAAACTTAGCTTACACAATATATAACGGCTAGACTGCCTTTGCAAAATCACTTTTTTATCATGCAATTATTTCTGCAACACAGCAACAGGGCGACTTTCCCCCCTGTAAATCACGTTTATGAGCGTTTCAAAAATATGTGAAATAATAGTTACTAATAATTACTTTATTATTACTGCACGCTATGTTGCTGAAAACAATATATTGTAGGTGTCATATTAAAGCCCTTTGAGGCATTTTATTTATTTATTTATTTATTTTTGCTGCTGTCTCTGTCTGTTTCATTTCAGAGCTTCTCTTCATCTGGTTAAAGATCCAAAAACTAAATTCCAAAAGAGAGAAAAAAACATTTAAAAATTAGGGAAATGGTACACTTTAATTTTTAAAAAATAATATTAGATTGCTTGAAGTTACCAGCCTGTTATGTTAAAGTAATATATGTAATCAATACTGAATTTCACATTTACCCCAGCTCATTTTCCTGACTAAACATGTAATTCAGAGGATACTTCAGGTTTGTGGTTCATTTTCAGTCGCAGAAGTAAGACATCAATAAACCATTAAACCAGATCCATGTCATAAAGAGTGAAGAGTTATATTTAGTGAAATAACCTCCCAATATTGGAATATCCAATCACAACATTTGGAGTACTCCACTTAAACTACTACTGTTTATGAAAACTGATAGGCCCTAAATGCAATGCAATTCTGATCCACTAGATGGCCTCAGAGGCCATTAGTTTGCCATCTCTTTGGGTCAATGGACAGAAAGTGGTAGAGATTAAAATCTTTTTTTTTTCTCTTTTTGTTGAAACCTGTTTTATTTTGTATGCACTGTTTCTTTCAGCAACTTGTGAAATGTCCTTATCCTCTTAACAAATGTACAGCAACTTACAATAACATCTTCCCATACCAGCTCTACTTAAATGGCATTTGCGGCCTGACACTACTTTTTGTTCAGCATCAGCAGTGTGTGTCTCTGTTGCTATACAAACCAAGACACACTGTGATTTCTACAGTTCCCTCTATTTAAAGACCTCAGTGAAAGTAAAGAAAGCAGTACAACCATGTCAAGATTCTCATGGAAATCGAGTCATAGGGACATACTGCACAGTATCTGCCAGTATCCTCTGCAGGTTTAGTTGCACTAGAAGACTGGCTGCTGTCCTTGGTACTGAGAGCCTAATAAATAGTTATAGGGTGTTAGAAATCTCCTATCAAAATTAATTAGCAATAACAGAAGGTAAGATGTTCTTGCTGAGGCAAGCAACCATTTGTGTTCACCTTCCCTTTACAAGAATGAACTGGAAAGCGATTTACTGATGAGAAAGTATGAATTGACAGGATATTCACATGCTCAATATAGTCACCAGTAAAAGTGAAACAAGTTATTTTCCCCTTTTGTGTGTTCATGTCATATTTTACACAAAATCATCTATCTGTCCCTCTCATAGAGTTTTTTAATGTTTGACTAATGGATTCATAGGAGACCTTGACAGCAGCATCTGCACGCCTCCCTGTATATGCACTTTAACAAAGCCCCACCAGATAAAAGTAGTGCTTTATTCATGATAACACAAGCTAACACAGGATGATATCCCTGTAAAGTGAATTATTTATATTGTATATTACAGTTGTCTAGTCTCTTTAAGCCATCTGTGTTGACATTTTTATCTCAACACTTTCTTTCAGAGGAAATTTAGATGCACTTTGTTGTTATGAGAGCATCAGCAGCTTTACAATCTTGAGAAAGTTTGGACCCCTCAGTACATCTCAAGGGGTTTACCCTAATATAACACATTTGATAAAGTTTATGCCTCTGTTAAAACATTCTAGGTTAATTATACAAGGACAGCAACGTGGTCAGATTTTGAACTTATCAGAGTATTCTGCGAACTTTGGAGTGTGAGATAACTGCTTTCAGTCCACCTCTGTGTTATTGCTTTTCCATTAATTATGCCTGTAGAAGAAATACCTGGATGGGTGAGGAAGGATTTTGTTGCCTGGAGAAGAACTCTCCTTTCCTCTTGGTGCTGAGGGCCACCCCCAGATCTCTCCAGCACTGTAAGAAGTTTCCTGCTGACTGCTAAACTTGGCAGTTGACCTCCTTGCCACATTTCTGAGCCAGTGGACATGTCCACTCAGTATGAGGCTATGCTCAGCCAAGGAGAAAGGCACACAACAGAGGTTTGAGAGGAGCTCAGCACATGCAGGGGAGAGTTTTCAGATCAATCTTCCTCTTAGGAGACCACCTAACTTCTTAGTGCCCACAGCTACAGTGAAAAATGAAGTTTTGCTTAAGAGTATGGTTATTTTGTCGTAACTGAAAAACTCAAAAAGATTTCAAATATGAAAGGCAAATTTCAAAGATTTGTGTCTGCTAAGATAGAAAAGCACTTAAATGCAGTCCATTTGCCATTTAAAAGATTAACTGAATTTAAAATATTTCATGTAGATTTAACTTTTAAGAAGTTCAGTTTGTTTGCATTGACTGCACTGAATATCTGTAGCTCAGCATCTATGTCTCCATAATATGAAGTTAAACTGCACATATTCATATGAGCTTTTTTATTTTATTTTATAAGGTAGTGCCATGTGTCAGTGTAAAAGAGATTTACAAGTGACAATGGGAATCAGTGTTGCATATTGCTATTGTTACAATTGCACACATTTAAGATTCATCAGGGCATTGCACTGTTTTGCACAATACAAAACAGTGAAAGCAGTTTGTGTTTTTATTTTTAAGCAACTTTCCAATGGCAAAGATTTTTAACACATGCATCATCAGATTACATTGAATGACCTGAATTGGGATTGGAGAGGTGGATTTTGGTGGTAGGCCACACTTTTTCTCTAAAGTCATTTGCTCACATAAGTCAAAAAAGTTCTTTCTCCTCCTGAATACCCACTTTTTCTGTAACACATCTCTGTAGCTTTTTTAGGTTCTTTTTTTTTTTTAAATAATGGCAAAATCTTAATGAGTTGAAAATTAATATATGACCTTGTGTGCCTTTTGATACATCCACACACTGGCCTTTCCCTTTGACTCCACACTGGGTGCCACATCCCTGCTGGTGTCAGACACAGATCAGGAAACATCAGGAAAACCAGGTGCCTTTTATGACTTGATGGTATGTGATAGCTGGAATGGTTTCTTTGGCCACAGAGAATTTAGTCTGCGCTATACATTGAGATAATATGCCATGGTGAACTTTGGCTTCTGTTTAAGAGTAGATGTGTGAACCATATCTTTTGCATATACTGTACAGCTATCTACATGTGTTAGTGAGTGGAAAAGTCCAAAAGTGACATAACCTTTTGTCACAACATACCACCATTCACCTGTGAAGCTGCTTTCCCTGCTGAAGCTGAAGTGTTTCATTTTACTCCCTGTCCTCAATCAAGAATGATATCCTGTCAGCTCTTATATGTGTGAACTGCCTTGACTATGTGAATCAATATGCCATTTGTAGCCTTTTCCAAAAAAACATTTTCAGATGTACTGGGCAGAAGAATTAGCAACTCAAGTGTAGCTTTGCTGTCACAAGGAGAGATGTTTTGGGAATTGGACAATGCCCTAGCAGGCAGTGAGCTGCACTCATGCATATGGAATGAAGTGCACAGGACTGCAGACTTGCTCATTCACCTTTATTGCTCAGCCGCCATCGCCATGGCCAGGGGCATGGCAGCAGCAGCTGTTGCACACCACCACTACTCACTTTCTGTGGTAAAGCTTCAACACACGTCTAGAAAACATAAAATGAATCCAGATCACTGTTCGTGCCAACTAAAGAATGTAACATAACAAATGCTGTAGTGTCACTTTTATTAATTTGCCTATTTAAAATAATGAATACGGTCATCATTGGGTTTCTGGAGAGAAAAGGCAACAGTGACAAAATATATTCTAAGATTGCTGTCCGAAACTATTACTTCATTAGGATCATTATTAAAGCTGCCTTTGCCTTACAATGCACTTGAAAGTCAATGCCTTTGGAGTACCATGCCAAGAGTGATTGATGTGTTAAGAAGGACAGCCAAGGTCACACGGTACTCCTTTAATGGTAACGACAGAGAAATCAAGGACAGGCCAAAAGGTAGCCGCAAGGTTAATCTTGCCAGAACAGTATTTGAAAGTACACAAATTAAACAGAAAGCCTAAAATATACCAAAGGTGCTGCATAGGTATAAACAATATTTTTTTTAGCACAAGATAGCACTTGTATAGCCCAAGAAAGTAGCAGAAATGTGCAGAAAGTAGTTTTGAATGCATTTTATTGAAGGGAAACAGTAACAGTCAAACTTTTTTGGCAACATACTGATATATTCTTATATACTTTACAATGAGGAATACAACCACAAAATACTAGTCTTCTTTTTGAATCATTGCCCCCACCCACAAGGTGAGTAAATAACAACAATAAATAAGAATAAAATAATAGAAATAAAACAAAAACGTGAAGAACATAAATCAAGGAGGACAGTATGCAAGTGTGTGTGCATGGACTTTGCAGATGTACTTCTCACATGTACAGTACATAGTATTTGTTTTACAGTCCTTTGGGAGGCAGAATTGGCATCTCCTCCTCTTGCCTGCCCCAGCTGCAGTCTCAGGTGGATCAGGACAAGATTCAGTCCCCTGAAGAGAGGTGCTCCCTTCTTTGAGAGTGTGGGATTACAAGCGCCTTTCCCAGCTGCTCAGGGTTGTAGAGGTATGGTAGACGCTACACCCACTTTCCCAGACCTCTCTTAGGGCCGCCAGTTTGTCTCCCATCCTCTGCATCCAAGAGACTAGATATAGCCTCGCCTCAGGACCTCTACACACCCTCTAAGATTAGCAGCCCTATGTAGGTCAATCTCATCCATCCTTTTCCAGTTGTCTATTTTACAGAAACCCTCATTTGTCATCTCCAGGATGATTTTTTTCAATGGCTGGTGTGATGAACATGTAGAATGTTGAGGCCTTGTCCTTGGCATGGGCAACTGCAGGTCTTGTGGGCCCTGGAGTCATCCTGCCCTAACTGTCATATAGTGACAAGGATATTATTTTGCTGTTTTTTGATAAAACCTTGGAGGATTCCTTATTCATCTGAAGATGAAGCATTATGTTCTGGGTTGTTTTCTTCCCCATCTTATTCTTCAGATTCCTCCTCCTTTTCTAAATCATTGTTCGCTTGTTCCTCTTGAACATCTGAAAAAATCAGATCTACAACCTGTTGGGCACTGAAACGTGCACTCATGGCTTCAGCAAGCACTGGGGGTACTCTCATCTGCAGCACCTTTATAGCGTCTGACTGCATTCCCCACTAGTAAACAACGCTTTCAAGAAATGTTTATTTTGTCTGTGGACTTGAGTCATTTGGGGTCATGGAGGGGAGATGCTGCACATGCACAAGAAAGTTTTAGCTTTGTCTGAGTTCAATCAGTAGCACACATAATCTCAATTTCTTATTGTGTGTGTGTGTTTGTGGTTTTTGTGGTGTGTAAATGATTTTTATAACAGCTGGGTCAAAAATTACCAAACAAAGGCAATGTTTCACTTTTTCTAATGTTGGGGTCAATCTATGAAAAGTCATCCAATTTCAAATTGAAAAAAGACCATTTAGGGGGGTTTCTCTGCACATAGTGGTGGGTCATTTCTGACCCATAAGATAACACCAGGGTTATTTTAGTTATATTAACTTAAAGGATTAGGCCCAGCGTCCTCACAGATCCTGATCCGCACCTGATCCGTACCGGAATCTAGTTCTATTGAATCTAGCTCTTGAGTCAAGTTCAACTCTTAAGATGTGTCTGTGCATAGACTCTGATAATCTGTAAATGTTATTTTGGTCTAGGCTGTACATAACAGCAAGCAATTACCAATTGCAGAACAGTGTTGAATATGGCAGATAGGTAAGCAAGATTTTAGGCTTTTTTAGAGTGAAATGCACAGGTATACCTGGACATTTAATGAGCAATTAAATGCTAACAATAATATATCCGTTTATTTTCAACATATTAAGACAACCAGATGAAATGTGAACACACACACAAAAAATACCTGAATAATTTGGCAGTCAAACTGCCAGATTACCTGTACTGAAGACATTTTTTTTAAGTGCTGGTGAAAAAAAAGAAACCTGAGTCCTCTGTGTTGCTTTGGTACATCAACAAATGAAATGTGAAACTGTGTGCAGGTAGTATACAATTTCCTCATATCTCATTGGCAGGGTCAGATATCTGAAACGTGTTCAGTCTCAAAAGGCTTTGATTATTCATGTTTTATACAGTATGTGGAATGACAAAGACAACATATTTACACAATTGTACAGAAAGAATCAACAAAAATCTGTGTATTATTCATATTTAAAGCACATTATTGTCCATCTATAGAGCATTTCACACTGGGTTTTGAGTGTTGCATATCTCATTTTCAACAAAGAAATTCCAGTGAGCATCCTTCATTTTGTCCTTACTTCATCTGTTTTCATAATACTTTCATAAGACTTCCAAGTAAGCATTGATTTGGTGATGTATTTTATGAGGTTAGAACCAGGATACATTTGGTTAAAATTAGATGGAAGTGAATAATTTTTAAAAGTTTAGGTCAGAGTGTTTTTCAATCCTGGTCCTAGGGCACCCCTGCCCTACATGTTTTAGATGTTTCCCTGTTCCAACACACCTGATTCAAATGAATTGGTCATTATCAGGCTTCTGCAAAGCTTGATGACAAGCTGATCATTTGATCTATTTTGTGTGTGCTTAACTGCAGAAAATTGTAATTAAGCCATATTTTTAACACAGACGTAGGTGTTTTTTTTACCTGCAAATCACCAAATCAATGAGAAATAGCAGCAATATACTAGCAGTATTTGTTACAGTGCAACTTTATAAAGTTTCCCATGTGTCTTTAATTATAAACTCACAATTAGTGAGTCTATAATTGTGGGGGAAGTGGTTTATCAGGTCCGTTTACAAAACCATGCATGTGTTGCGGTTCATCAGTGGAACTCTTAACATCAGGTTTGGGTGGAGTTGTCTTCTGCTTGGTCTTGGTTTTGTAACCATGATTGTCGGACACCGGACTTGACTCTCTGCTGGCTGATTGGTACAGCTCAGACTGTGAATTTGAACTGGCAGGCAATCTGGTTGTGAGTAAGTTTTGGCTTGAGGTGACAGGGGTGGGCATCTGATAAGGGCTGAATCGTGACCAAGGCCGCGAGCTGCGAAAACAGTGGTTTCTGGCGAGCGTAGAGGTGGCAGAACACGTGGGGAGAGCTGGAGCAATTGCAGTTGGTGCTGCCATGTAGTGGTATGGATATGAGAACAGTCCTCCCAAGGGTGATAATGAGATTCCCTGTATGAAACAACAATAATAAAAGTTAGAATGCCATGCATGCTTCTGTGATTTGATTTAGTTTAAACAGATTTTATAGTGGAAACCCAAGGTGTTAGCAAATTACATCAATAGGGGTAATTCATCTAATCCTATCACAGAACAAGAGTAGTATTTAACACTTATGCTTTACTCTAAATTGACACTGACCTGCCTACTTTAAAGATCTTGTACATAACAATTTTATGTAGGCTTATTTTAAGCTTGCAGAATTCATGTTATATATATTTATTCTATTTATTCTTACTGTTGTAAGATAGTGACCAATTTTTACTCTTTGGGGAAAATTTAGTTTAGTTTAGTTTTTCACCAGGAGTTCAGCCCAGCTCCTTATCTGAGCTTTTATGCCCAGGTGTATTCCCAAGCCTTGAGAATACACCTTCCAAACCCCAACCTTCAACAGCATGTCTTTCCCCAAACTTCTTTCCCCAAAATCCAGACTGTGCTCTCTGTCCTGCTACTACTGGCCAACTGACTCTCCCTTTTTTGAACCAATGAGTTACAGTAACACACAGTATGAATCTTCCCCATCTATGGTTCCCCAGTCCAAGCAGCAGAGTCATGCATTTTTGGTCTAAAAAGTAACTTCTTATGCAATTTTTTCGCATCTCCCTGCTAAATGATTTCACTTCTCTACTCAGTTAATGCTAAAACATGGAGGAATACCAAATTGATGAGCACTAAAAGCCCAGTCACTGCACCCATTAAGAGCATGATCTTATGGCTCTGTCTGGACGCTGTTATCATTACTTCACAGAGAAGAAGAAAATATAATGTACAATCTAAAGGGAACTGTAATTTTTCCCAAATTACAAAAAGACATATTCTACTTACCCTAGAGGAGCTAGCCATGTATATAATTTCAGTTTTATCTGCTACCACCCCAATACATGGAATTCCATTTATGGCGCTCAAAACATTAAAAACTTTTACTCTGGATAATCCACAGACTTCACGGTGAACAGTTTTCACTGGAGGGAAAGTGTAACTGTGTGGCTCAAGGTGGCAAGTGAGAAAATATGTGCTTAGTGCTTTTTATAATTTGGGAAAACTAACCCTTTAAGGAGCAAACAGGCTTGAATATCAACTCACGAAAATCGATTCCCTTAGAGTATTAAAATATGTGTAATATGGGAGTACAGTGCTCCTTCTGAAGCGTACCTGAGATGCCAACATGTTCTGTGACAGGTGAAACATGAAGGGAGATGGGGAGGTGATGCTTTGAGATGAAAGGCCCCCATTTTCTAGGTCATTTACTCCTGACAAAGAGGAAAACGGATGTCCTATCCCTGTAGTGGGAAAAGTGTCTGGCTTCACTGACAAATGTCCAGGATGAAAAACCCAAGGTGATCCAAGCTTAAGAAATTGTTGACTGTTCGAGAGAGCCAAGTTCTGAAGGTGACCAACGCTGAGGGATGACGAGCTCCCTGTTTGCATCATCATAGGAAGGACCCCATCTTTGACTTCACTCGTGTGGTTTTTTGAAGAATCCACCTCCGTAGAATACTTATCACCTGATGTTCTAAATATTGCTTTGTCTTTTGCGGTGTCCTGATTGTCGTTGCTCTGATTGACGGCAGACCTGTTCCACAGTATGTCCTCGCTCTTCAGACTCAATGTAGATGAATATTCAGTCCTTGAGTAGCTGGTCTCAGTAATGTCCTCGTCTTGTAAGTCAATATCTGAATCACTTCCAGTGTTCTCATCTGTGGGAAAAAAAGTCATTATTTTCATTAAATGTATTTGTAGTGAAAAGTAAAAAGCATATATAGGCCTTGTTAGTATACTACTAGTATAGAGTGGGGATAGAGGTGATAGACAGAGAGATGATGTAGTGCAAACATCTTGAGCAAAGAATGACAGTGTGGCTAATCCGAAGGTGCCGGAAACTTACAGTTGGTTCATTAAAGCAAACTATTTGTCAAATTGAGTCAGACAGTGAATTGTGGTTGAGATCTACTTCTGAACAACCTCTCCATGTCTGTGTGGTTGATATTGCTGGTTAGAATGACTCAATCATTCATACCATGTAACTGCAAAGTCCCTGGTTCACTTCCTGCCGGAGACCTTTGTTTCATGCCATACCCCTCTCTTTCTCCCTGTGTTTCCTGCCAGTCAATTTTCCAATAGACTCTTTTCATAGCAGACATTTTGACTTGTCAAAGCAGGAAAAGCACAGGTGGAATTAATAACATTAATGATGGCTGAATTCCATTTAGGTGAACCAGTTTCAGGACTTTGGTATTGTGCATGCTCACACACTGACACAACTGTGACAATTAATGGAATGGAGCAATCACTAATGTTTTTATTTACACCTGTGCTTTTCCCATGAAAAGGGTCCATAAAGGCAAAAATGATTAAGGGGATAGTGAATTTTTTGACCATCTCATTAGTAGAGTGTGAAAGTTTATTCTTGATCTTGAAAAAAAAATGTAACTCAAGGTTTGCATACTACTTGATGAAGACCATGAGATGTGGTCGAAAGCTCACGAAAAAGCTATAGTGGATATTGAGTTAAGATTTTTTTGTTGTTGTTGGTCAAATTTCATTTTGCTTCAACATATTTGAAACACTCATCTCATATACTATATAAGTAGGGACATCATAGGACTTTTTCACAAAAGACATTTTGACAGGTGACAGACAGTAAAATCACGTGGAAATAATAAAGATAATGATTGAGGCTGAATTCCATTTAACTGCTTCAGTTTCAGGGTCCTTTTGTTGTGCACGTTGGCTTATTGGGACACTTAAATAGAAGAGAGCCATCGCTGATGTTGCTAGTAACACCTATGTCTTACCTAAGGACAAAAAGGTCAGTTTTGTTAACTTCTGCAATCTGATGTGAAAATGATATACTGCGTAGAGTTTGCATGGTTTTAGAAAATGGATGGCCGGATGGATAATATCCTGTAGACCTATGTTATAGATAACTTTTGAGTTCTTGAATACAACAGTTAAGATTGAAAAAAGAAAACACAATAGTCACTTAAACCACATATAATAACCATATTAGGCTAACGTCAGTGAATTTCCTCCATCGTCAATGAATACATCACACATAAGGATCCCTTAGTTTATATTATTAGATATTCATGAATCATTTTCAACACATAGGCCTTATATAACACTTCAACTTGCCTGCTGAAAATCATGATTAATTTGCTGCTAAAGGGTTACTGAGTTGTTTATAAAAATATAAATGAGCACTGGCAGTAATGTTTAATAATTAAGATCAACAATAGAGCAGTGTTAAATAGAAAAACTGCCATGAAGGCCGCTTAATGACATGATATAGGCTACTGTATGTTAACCCACCTTGGCAGGTTGGCGTAGACATCAGGGGGCTGCTCATTGGCTCCTGAGGGGAATGAAACGGATCACTGGTGCCGGGCTGTTCATATGAGTCGTCAGAATCCGCAAATTCCCGATCCGCTTTGCTCTGGTTCTCATGCGAGGAGGAAATGGGTAACTGCTTAGTCCTGTGGATCACGAATTGAGATCAGGTCTATATATATGCCCATCCCTCAGATCTATTCTGGTGGAAAATAAAATAGGCCTACCTCTTTTCTCGTCTCCCATTTCCTGTGTCTCTGAACCCTTTGGCAAAGGGATTGTTGTCGATTTTTAGCTGTGTGATCTTATAAAGATGAAGAAAAAGTTTGCAAGTTAGTCACTGAAAAAATACAGGTACAGTGACAAGTATAAAGTGCAACATCAGTATCCACAAAGCTCATGAGTGGGATGAGGGGTCAGTAAAAAACAAAAAAATTGTTATAACCCTAAAATTTAAATCTCAATTTCCCAGACCATCCCAACAGACAACAGACTCGTTTTCTCAGTTTTCCTCCATCTAATAAAATCTGCATCACTGCAAAATTGTTGTCAGGTGTATTCCATGCACCATGCACTCACGCAACTAGATTAGGTCTACCCTGTATATTCGTGGGTATAGATGGGGGAAGGGGGAAGGGGGAAGGATGGGGAAAGATGAGTGAGTGATGATGGAGGGGCTACCTTTTCATTCTGATATGCTGTGACAGCGATGAACTCCGTCTCGGGGAAAACATACGTTCGGAAGGTGCTGTATGGAAGTTTCATTATGTCGTTGGCTCTCACGATATGAAATCTGGGTTGGTATTTATGCATTGAATTCAGAATTGTCTGGAAAATTAAAGACAAAGAAAGTCGAAAATTGATGTTTTCATTTGAATTAACGTAATTAATGACATAATTAAAATTACATAGTTACATGACTAAAAATATGAAACAAAGTTGCTGTAAACTCAACACTGACAATAATTTTTCAGCCAATTTAGAAATGGGCTGTAAACAAAACAAAAAATAAATAAAAATAAAAAATAAAAATCATATGATTGCAACAATTAAATTAAAATTCAAATTATTAATACGTACAAATCCATGCTTGTCTGATATATTATTGGTGAGTTTGAGTTTATGAAAAGCAACGGGCTTGCTCATCCAGTGCTCTCCCTTGGACGGGCTGTCCGGGTGGATGTACATGCGCTTTGGCATCTCCGGGTCAGCTTTTCCAGCCACCATCCAGCGGGAGTTGTGGAACTTGTAGCGACTGTCATCAACAGCGACTATGTCCATCAGCAGGATATATTTTGCCGTTTCGTCCAGCCCCTCTACCCGCACTTTGAAAGGCGGAAACATCCTCCTGTAAGAGGACAATTACTGAAAAGTTGATGTATGCGTATTAGAGAGTTTAAGTAACTTTTTTCAAGGATCCTACCTACTTTTTAGTTTATTATGGATAACATTTTCATTGTAACTTTTTGAAGCAACTGATCACTGGAACTAATATAAAGGGCCCCTGTAATCCGACCTATATGAGGATGCTTTATTGACTTCATAAAGATCACAAATAAATTAAGATGATATAGGCTTTTCCTTCTCTGAAATGTTAGAACCAATGAACATAAAGATTAGTGTTTGTTGGTGCTGTAAATACCCGAAAATTAGAGTAGTCCTTGGTGATAGAGACAGTGACAGTGACAGAAAGTTGCTTTTTTCTAGAGAACTCGAAGCCTGATACCACAATATAAAATATTGTTATCATGTTGGGAAATAAAGTAATGTCATTTCAAACACCTCGACTGACTGACGACTGATGGATAGAATTGGCAACCTATTTACTTACCTTCCTGATTTTGTGATGACCATCTCAGTCCCCATTTTGTGAAATTCTTTCCACAAATTCTTTGATTCTAGGGTGACTTTCGGGTCATCCTCCGGCCCTTCTTCTGGCTGCATGCCCTTCAAGGAGAGCTGGTGGACGGGCTGGTGCTGGCGCCCCAGAACTGCGTGCAACCGCGCGTCAGGGGCAACCTGCTCCGACAGAGACTCGGAGAGAGAGGCGACGTCTGGGAAAGCCACTGCAGGGAAAAACGAGGGCTGAGCAGAGGCAAGGAAGGCTGTCAAGGGCAAGGCACCTGGTCGGTTATTTTGAAAAGGATGGTAAGCCATGGAAGCTACTCTGTGAACTGGATCTCTCATCAGGGCATCCGAACCCAACAGGTCGATACTAAAAAGTCTTAGCACACCTGCTGCAGGCGCACGGATATCCACATCCAAACAGCCAGAGTTTGTCAGTTTTGGAAAATTTGAAAAAAACAAAAAAAAAAACACCGAGAGATCCTAAGAGGGAATGCAAATGTCCGGTGGTCTCCAGATATGGGGGCGAAGACAAGGATGTAGCCTATCCACTAAGGAAAGGACAGCGCACTTTGACACCATACGGCAAGCTTTCTTCGGATCTCGCTAAGAAACTGCTGTGACACTAAGGAGTGAGGGCAGAGAGGAGCGAAGAAATCCTGCTTTAATTAAAATTGTCAAAGGTCTGTGCTGCCTAGCACATGGTACACTAACGAGCCGAAATGTTCTTTGACAGCGCCTCACTGTCCTACCAATGGCAGAGCACCGGGCGTGGTTTCAACTGCTCATTCTGGGGACATAGCTGGATGTTAGGGTTAGATGGGGTCAGCATGCATAAACAACTTGAGTAAGGTTTCATTAAAAAAAAAAAGAAAGAAAGAAAGAAAGAAAAAGAAAAAGCTCAGTTAATTAGTTAAGTAATGATAATAATAATAACCCCCACAACAACAACACTAATTACAATAATAGTAACAATAATATATATATGTATATATATTTGTTTTACACACAGGTTCAGTCTGTGTATGGGCTAAGAAGGTAATATTCCTCCTGTCAGTCATAACGTATTCAAATATACCGTCGAAATGTGTCTGAACGTCCTCAGGACAACTGCTGTCGTGACACATAGACCTGATTGATTCCAATGCAGGCTTTGGAAAACACCTGAGGTTTTTGATTAAGTGAAACTGCATGGATCTGTTCATTAAGGCGGACTTGGCGCCGGTTTGCTGGCGTCCCACAAAGAGCCAAGAGCTCTCTCCTGTCACTTCACATTTAGGCAATTCTCCAAATCCTCAAGTTCCCTGCTCCAGTTTTCCGTTTACAGGCTACACGTGCTTAGCCTTTGTGAACCAGGGAGAAAAACCTGAATTAAGAATGAACACGACTTAAATTCAAGGATCAAAATGAAAGCAGCACATGTCGTTTCTCCATTTTACTGAAGTAGTTTTAGTTTGTTGAACTCCCTTGTTCCTGTACACCACTTTGAGATTAAGCATTGGAGTGTTCAGTAATCCATCCACCAGTTAGAATAGTAAAATCTACAGAGTTTCGTAAAAAAAACAAAAAACAAAAAAAAAAAAGCCAAAGTCTTCACCTGAAGTCCAAGTCTTATTGTGTTCTGCTTTTATTAATTAATTAATTGATTTAATTTAATATAGGACTAAATGTCACATAAAGTCCCAATAAGCGAACCGTTTTGGAAAATGTTTTATGAAATAACCTAAATTAAAACCTCCATATCTTTCATTTCATTGATATTATTTGTTATTTATTACTGCACAAAATGGGTATATACTACAGGTGAAAAATGTATATTGTCTATTATGGAGATTCAACAGGTTCACTGGTAACATCAAAGGACCTTCCTTTTAAGAAGGGACTCCTGATGCGACAATTTGTTTGGATGAGAATGTTTTGTTGTTGTTGTTGTTTTGTTTGTTTTTTATATTTAATTTAATTAGTATTTTTATCTCTTCATTTTTTAGCCATCTATTTTTGAAAAGTTGAAATGTCCTCATGGCTTGCGTGCAATATAGGCTATAATGAAACAAGCTTAATGAAACTTATTTTCCTTTCATATTCCTTTCAAATGGTCATCATGATTTTCGTTAGCAGAGGCTTGGGCAATGTCTTTGTGTCTATTCTCATTTTATAGGCTACGGAAAACCAGATTTCCTAAAGACTTGTTTGTGTATGAAAGGCCTCACGACTTCCCCAGATGCCTTTAGCCCCTCATACTATGCCAGTGTTTCTCAAACTTTTTTCACGTCAGGGACCCCTAAACTGACACAAATTAGACCACGGACCCCATCTGATAAGAGTTTTGCTCTTAGATGTTTTATTACAGAAAGTGTATAAAATCCATGACCAAAATATTCATACATTCTGTCATTGTCTTATTTATGGATGTAATAATAGTGAAAATAAATCACCCCCCTTTTTGCTGGGGACCCCCGGAATCCCCTCAAGGACCCCTGGGGATCCTGGACCCCACTTTGAGAACCACTATTATTATGTAACAGTATCAGCAAAACAAACTAATAAACAAAGCTAATCACTCCTGGTGCTTCATGTGTCTCTTAATAGTTAATCCCATAACAAGATGATGAGGAAAGTTAATTCAGCCACCAAATTAAAGACTATCATTTAAATATTTGTAATTTTTATATCTTGTTTAACCATGATATATTTCCTCTTGTGACAACTTTCAGGTCAATTGACTGATTCATAAACTTTTAAGTGGAAAACTATGGATTTTAAAGTCAGTGCATACACTGACTGAATTAGCATATATAAATACAAATAGCTTACTTTGCTTGGACCAATTCACCAATTCTAAAATGTTTTGCTTTTATTTAAATTTCCAAAAATATATTTGTACAATAGTGCATAAAAAGTAGAATATAACAACCCACTTATTAATAATGTAGTCATAGAGGGGTCTGTTCTTTTCCTTTGTGCCATACCATGGGCTGAGCAGTTCAGGGTGAAATGGAGTGCTACTTGACAGTTACAAGGCAGGAAAAGCTCTGGATAGGAAGTGATCTCACAGGTCCCACAAATGATGAATAGCTCCCTAGATAGTGAAAGGTAATAACTTGTAATCAAAGCCATAAGAGAAGTTCAGAGAAGCATGATTGAAGGAAGACAGGAGGGAAGTAATATTTTTTCATTCCTCTCTGTAAATATTCACAGAAATGGCGTGCATGAGGTTGCCTGTAATAACAACACCACAATAAGTTTGGGGTTGAAGAGGGGAGTGGCGGTGGCTGGGTCTGCTTTTCCTCACTCACTGCTACTGTGAGGGATGGTCTATGATACGCCACCAGTTTTCTCTGGTGAGGCCCAGCCATTCACATGAGAGAAGCGCCAGAACAGGAAGGAGGCAATCAATCTGAGTGATGGTGCATGAATTTCACCTCTCTGGTCACAGTCCACACCTGGGATCAATTCAGAAGAATGTTAGGCCACTGAGGGTTCCTGGCAAGTCATCCAAAGGGCAAGCCAGGAAAGTACATATCACATCTGAAGGTTGGAGAATAGTCTTAAATGACAAACGGGAGGATGAGGAAGAAAACTTAAGTGTTTTAAGACTGGTCACCTCAACTGTTGTCTCCGGTCTGTAGTGTCTTGTTTTAATCATGACATCATACTGATAACATAACAGACACAACACATGGATCTGACTGTAAGACCTAGATGCTGAGATTAGTGTACTGAGACTACCACAAAAAATACTTTTATTTCTTCAATTATGAGTATCTTTTCTGTAATTCACCTTTTATTTGTCATTACAATATAAAAAATGTTCATGTACATTATAACTACATTATAACACATGCATGTGTTGTTACAAACGAGCAATTCTGTAAATTAGACTTGCAGCCAATATAAGAGACATTAAAAACATATCACACCACTTTGGATTTGGAATAACACAAGTCCAGTGAAGTTAAAGTGCTGATTTTTAAGCCTGAGTGTTTACATCCACATCATATTAGTAGCACTTGTTGCCCTTTTACATAATTCCCCAATCAAAGATGACAGAATGGAATTGGACAAGATAATAGATAATATAGACTTAACAAAGTCTTGATAGTTAATATTAAATGGCTGCTGCTAACCCTAATCCTAACCCTAATCCCTAACCCTAACCATTTTTTGGTGATGGCTGTGTTATTCAGCATTTGTTCTCCAGGCCAGTAGGGGGAAAAACATTATGGTGGTGGCTTTTATTGTCATGTAATATAATGCACCTGTACACTCGGTCTGTGAGATTTGATGGAACTGTAAGTCAAACTTCAAGTCAATGGCACTGCAAGTCCTCTGCAAGACGTAAAAAATGGGTGCTTCAGGATAGTGTTAAGCTATCCATTCACACTGTAACTGATCCATTATTTTTCAATAGAAGTAATTTTACTTAAGAGGGCATTGATGGCCCTACTAACATGTAGGCTTCAACAATGCCCAACACAGCTGTCTTTTTGAAAAGCCTGATATTCATATTGAAGGGCAATGTTTAGATATACATACATATGTGTACATACATGACCTTTTTCTGCACTAAAGGCCACCAGCCTGCTTGAAGCATACTATTATCAGCCATGTCTGAAGTAATTTACTCAGAAGCAGACTGGTTGGAGGTTATTACTCTTGCTCAACCTGAATCATTACAAGCTTCACTTTTGCCATACTTATTTATCCCAATGGTAGAATGAAAGAGGAGGATGTATAGAAATAGCGGTGTGTTGCTGCATTACAGAGAAGTTTTCTGTCTGTTCTTACACTCTATTGGTGCATTATATTGAAGTTCCTAGAAAGAAAGGGAGAGGGACCCAGGAGAGAATACGTTTGTGCTTTCAGGGAAGAAAACTCATAGCTGGGTTTTTACACTCATTCAATTTTAACAGCACAATACACACAACACAATACACAAGATCAGCACCTATGTTCATGTTAGAAGCTTCTCTAACATAAATAAATGCAGCCATTTCTCTGCTCTCTCTTCATTTTCTTAATGTCTGTTGGTCCACCACTTTGGTCCCATTGATTGGATTTCCATGGAATTTTGTACAGATATTCATGGTCCCCAGAGGATCAATCCTACTGACTTTGGTAATCTTTCAATTTCTCTTCTAGCATCACCATGAGGTTGGATTTTTTGGTTTGTAGTCAAATGTTTCAACAACTACTGGATAGATTGCCATGCAATTTGTTCAGACCTTCATGTCCCCCTCAGGATAGATTGGAACAACTTTGGCAATCCCTTGACTTTATATCTAGCACCATCATAGGTCAAATTAGTTTATTGGCTTCAAATTTGTTTATGTGAAAAAGTCAACATGAAAGATAAAAGTTCAATTGTATTTTCAGTATCAGACATTCCATCATTTTGATGTAAAAGGAAAATATTGCTTGGAACCTTAAAGTTGAGACAGAGGAAGACGGCGAGAGCTGGATGGCTCTTACAGCATTTGAATTTATGTGTTATTTGGTGTGAATGGCTTGTTTGTGTAGCCACTGACCTCTGAGAGAGAGACGTTTTGTCTACGAGATAAACCTAATGTTGTAGTAATCAATTTTAGGTTGCATTAACCCATTTGTAGCAGTGTTTCAAGCATGGACTCTGAGCGTCTGGGATTCCAACCTAATCTAATGACACAGAGGCAGAGACACAGCTAATTTTAAAGAGAGGGCCAAGTCATTGTTCTTGCTGCAAGGACTATAAATATATAGCCCCAAATTTAATAAAGGCCTAATACACACAGTAAGAGACGCCAGTCAATTCTAACCATCTTAAAGCCTCGTGAACACATAGTGCAAAGTGGCACTGGCAACAAACCTCCAATGGCCTTCCAAAAAGCCTCTTTTGTTCGCTTAATGGAACTAAGAAGTTAAATATTTGACTCATTGGCATGGGAGACAGACTTCTTATGTAGGAAATAAATTGTTTAAAGGCCTAATGTTTTATAGACTTGAGTCCTTGTTGAGACACTGTCACACCACTACAGAATTTGTTTGTTTAGATTCATTGGCTTTACAGGAAGATGTGTTTTCCTACAAATTCATTTAGCAGCACCTTTAGAAAGATGACAGTCTGACCAGCATCTGATGACTATGTGTGTGGCTCTAAACTTGAAGCACAAATGTTTTTAACATAGTAGCATTGAAGATGACATGGCTTTCTCACTTTTGTGTTTGATGTACTGTTTGTGGGATGTACTGTACTACACTTGCGATTTAAATTGCAAATGTAGTACAGTACATCCTAATTTAGTTTTGAACTTAAAAATAAATAAATAATAAAAAAAACATAAAATAATTAAGAAAGCCTTGTCACTAGAGGTGAGACCAGATGTAATTTGCCTGCCTCGATGTAAAGTACTGTAATTATCATAGAATGTTAATCTTATCATGATAAAACCTTGAACTCAAACCTTTTTGTACTATATATGAGAACATACTGTTTAAAATAGAGCCAGGAGACACAACTTAGGATACTCAGTGGGACAAAAAGTTGTTGATAATTTTGACTAAAAATAAACCAGGTCATGTCTGACTGAGGACATTATAAGTTACAGAGTTTTAAACCTTTATCCTGTAGGGCGCTGCAGCTCTCTGGCTGCTTTGCTGCATTAGATTTGCTGTTAAATCATTTACTCCTTGGCTTTCTAAGCCTCTCACTCCTGTGGAGTTTCTGGGTTTCAGAAGTGTCAGAAATCCCATCAGAGACAACCAGCAGAAGGCTTTCGTGGAGCTGATTTTCAGCTTATCTCTACTCTATCCAACTTACCCAACACTTTTGAGTAAACAACAGTAAAAGACATCTGTTAGTGGCACTATTAGGGTCCTAAGTGTCTACTATGCATAACACTTTCAACACTTTCTGTGTGCTTCTTTTCTGAGAGCAGAAGGGACCTTTCATAGCCAAATAAGCCCGCCTCCATGCCCAAGGGCATCTGACAGTAGTGGATGGGACGTGAGAGGACAAGAGGGCTCCACAGTACTCAATATTACATGACACTGAGTGTAACTGCTTGGCACTTGAGCTCACTATACAGAGAAAAGCTTCAATGTTACAGTCTCTGATTATACTGTGCATGTTTGCAACATTAATTAATACAAGTAACTATTGTGCATTCTTTCAAACCTTTCGGGTGACTTACATGATTTTTTGTGATTGTACATACAATAACACAATATATAAATTACTAAGTAATAGAGTTATTATGGTTGCCGAGTAATAAACTGGGATGTCATGGAAGTAGTGAACAACTGCTGACATGCAAAAATAGTAATGTATAGGCTGCTCAACACATAAAATGACTGCCACAATTAGCATTATTTGAACAATTGCAATTTTAGAAATGATAGTGAATAAATTAGTGGAGACAGCAGCTGTGAAGTTGTGTCACTCGCATCATTAGTGCTGGTTTAATTTATCAAGTCTCTTTTTTATGTTGGCTGCTACAGACATGGATAAAACCTAAACCTTTAACTGTAATATTAACAGTGGGTTAAATGACTTGTGATGAATTTAAAAGGACTAATAACCGTGAAAGAAAATTGAATAGTAGGTTATCATTTTATAAATCTACAAATGTTTTTAAACTAAAGAGTCAATGTTTGTTATCAACTGAATGTGATGTAATGTCATTGTCATTTTGGGGACACGTGTTGGTGAAGAAGTCCTACTCCTAGACTAGCTGAACTGTTGAACCTGTCTCTATCTGAAGGCTGCTTGCTGATCTCTGGGGTTAGCTACAGATATCTCTGTCTTAAGCCCACCGTTTTAGAGACTGTGTGGATCATGAGGTACCTAGACAAGCTCAAGCTGAAGGATGTCCGTGTGACCATGAGGTCTCTGTTGGATTGTAGGACCATACTTGTTTGTAAGGTATAACGGTTTGTGGAAGTGTCCATTTAGGGACCAGACTGTTTTTAGCTTTGCTTCTGGAGAGGTATAAATCTATCTAGTTTGGGTTCACAATCTTTAGAGAAAGGGCTGGCTTTAGGGAAAGGGCCAGCTGAACAACATGCTTTCTCTCCAAAAATACAAGATGATTGTATTTTTGTAAAATTGTTTAAAAGGTATTATTGTATTGCAGCAATGATGTAAAGGCTAATCCTGTATTGTGCATTTCCGTAAAGGCTTATGATGTATTGTCACTGTATAATGAAACGAAGACTGCTGAATTAGACTTTTCATGCTCCAGCGTGGTCTGAATATAGTAATACTAGCTGAGCCCTGGGGTTGAAAGTTGAAGACTGCAAACTCCGGTCAGGGCGTGGGGGTCAATTACGTTAACCTGCCATATGGTAGTGCAGCGGCTTCTCAGCTACCGGCGGTCACACTTAATAACAATAACATAGGATACACGGTAAAGTACAGTTTTTCGGAACTACAACTCGTGAAGATATGCTTATTATTGCTATTAGATATTCTTATTATTGTTATTTATTCTTAGTATAGGACTAATTATTATAGATTTTTTAGACTTATTGCATTGTATGCTGCTGGACCTGAGTACAAATTTCATTTCATGTGTAAGCATGCAAATGACAATAATTTAACTTTGAACCTTGAAATTAACCTTGAACCTTGGGCAAAAGTAAGCACAAGAAACACAGATTTGGGGTGGCCACCTTTGGGGTCCAAAGATCAGGAAGACAAAGATAAAGATCTCTTTTCCCTTACCCACCTACCTGAAAGTCACGTGACCCACAGGCAGCCTGTGACTACACAAACAAACTATGTAGATATGGTCTTTCCTTCAATTTCTATTTAAGAGATCCAGCTAATCTGCCTTTTAGATTTTATGTCCACAGTAAAGGCTATTAAGTTATTGAGAGCAGTGTGGCCTATTGCTAAAGTAATCTATACCAGGTGCTATACCATGTACTAATCTTATGTCAGGATCCTTACTTGTAACAAGTGGGTTTATTTTTTTAGCGGTTCACAGGGTAATGATGTCAGCAGTGCAAAGGTTCCCGAGAGGTTGGTTTACGCTGACTTAATCCTTTGCCAGTGGGAGCACCTCATTGACAAGCTGAAGGACTGCAGAAATATAGTCTGAATGGGTTTAGCTGAAAAAACACATGTTCCCTACATGATCCTATGTACATTTAATCACTCAACGGAACAAATTCTAAAGATATAACTATGTACAGCCTCTCACTGGTGTTCGTCAAGTGTCAACTCACAAATAATCCTGTTTACAGTGTGTAGTTAAGCAAAGTAAATTCAGTAATTCATTTGTTATTGCTAATGACTTCTATAACTGGTTTACCAGTTCCCATTATCTAGGTGTTAATTGTTTGTTCCAGGCTGATCCAACCTTGCTGAGGTAAATTTGTTTAAATTCTAAATATTCCCAAAACATTTTATTTTATATATTCCTATAACATTTTTATAGCATTAAGTGTCAATGATTGAATGGAGAAATGTTCATCAAAAATAATAACATATGGAAGCATTTTTTAACCAGACATAGGGACTAGCTATGCCAAAATATATATCCCAAAGCATTGCCAAACTAAGTCAGAGGTTAATCAAGGCTAATCATGATCAGTCCCGATATTAGAGTTGCAGAGATCGAGACGTATCAGACCTTAATGGGATATAGAGCGCTGAGCCAAACAAATGCCTTGATTTACCATGTTAGTTTACTAACATGGTAAATCAATTTGGTTTTGTTAACTTGCTCAACTTTCGTTGATTTGGTCATTTTCCTTGATTTTTGTGCTTCTACTATTCAGGGGTCAGAGTTGAGTTGTTGTTGTTGTCCACAAGAGTCATTGTAGATTGTGAAAAGCTTTTTTTTTTTACTTGTCTTAAAGGAACAGATTCTTTTTTGTCCTGTCAGGTCTAATTTCTGTCCTGTTATGATCCTTCTTAACTTGGTTCCACATTTCAGGCTGCATCTGTGCTCTAGGGATTGACCAGCCCTGACCCTGAATCCCCCTCTACAAGATTATCGTTTGAGTGCAAAAGAAATTTCTACCCAGCTAAATTTAGTTCTTTTTAGGCTGCTGTCAGCCATCATTTCAGCGCTCTCTTGATGCAACACACCTTTCCATCTTTACTTCCAGTGTTCCCAGCATGTGATTGGGCTCAGGTCCAGTCCAATGAGCTTCTCAGGAGCCCTGGCTCTTCTTCACATGTACAAGTCTCGAGTCAGACGTTTAATCTGTCTCTGCATTCATGACACACATGCCTTTCCTGTGGTGATAATAATTTCATGATGGGGTCAAGGAGTGGACAATATGGATAAAATCCTCTATCACTGTACTTATATGTAATTTTATATCGCGATATACCATATAGTGTGATAAAGTACATTTTCTTGAAGTCAACTGAGAAACTGTTTATTGATAAAATAACTAGATGAGAATGCCTGTTTTGGTGAACACGGTAAAGATTATACCTATTAATAAACTTGTGCATAGACAGAGACATTCTTGTCATTTCAGCAGGTCCCAACACACAAGCAGTTACAGATGTATCACTGTTGTATGTATGCTAGGGAAGGGCAGAGGGCCCAGTATTTGTATCTGTATTTGTTGAGGCAGCAAACTTATTTGTATTAATATTTGTATTTGTATTCGAATAAAAGTGGAAAGAGGCTTAAAAATCTTGTTTTTGTTTTTATTATGCTTTTAATTTTAGAAAATTAAAGTGTTACAATAAGTGTTCATGAATAAACTACCTTGTGCAGAAGGTCCCCACACTGGGTGTCAAACTGGAGGCTACCAGATCATAGACGACTGCGCTGACTACTGAGCTAAAACTTTACTCATCGCCTCATTGCAAACAGACCTTTACCTATTTATACATTCATAACACAGAGACAGCAAACCGTGTAACGTGTAGGGAAGAACTTCAAAGGCGATTATTGCTTTGCACTTTTCATTTATTGCCTATATTTTACAACCTAATTTTGTGGAAAGGAGAAGGGGAACAACAGGTTATGGCAAGTTCCTTGGGAGCACTTCATGTGTGTCAGTGTGCGTCATGTAGCAGGTGGATGTGACTCCCCTAGTTTAGACCTACTGATAGACGTAACAGCAGAGCAGAGGGGAGACTGAGATAGTAATGTAACCAACCTGCGCATTGGTATTTGACATGTTTCTTCCCAAAAACAAATAATTTTTAAAATATTTGTATGAAACAAATATTTGTAAAAAAACAAACAAAGAAACAAACAAAAAAACACTATTTGTGCTTTGCTGAATAATGTATTTGTATTTTGGCACACCCCTAATGTATGCAAGAGAGGGAAACCTAATTGTCATAGGAAAACATTTGAAACGCACACATACACTATCCTGTCTTTGCCATCTAGTATTAACTGCAAGTGTACCAAGATTGTGGTGGAAGGCATGGTGGCACCTGACTGTAGTTACCATTCAGTCGCACCCTGCCACCAACTCTTGAACTACTCTGCAAAAGGCTGTGCCAATGTCAGTAGCTTATTAGTCTTTGCAGATTAGCTGGAGCTGAGTGTGTACGGATGTTTGGCTCTGTGTAGCCGGAGTCTGCCTTCCTTTACAGGAGATTGTGTTGAGCATGTGAAAGTGTAAAAAGCAGCAGGCACAGTGGCAGTGACAGAGGAGGCGTTGGACAGCTCCCAGGCTACAGCATGTCCTCCTGCCTTCACTCTCACCTTAATCAAAAGTGAAAAGACAACACATTCTAGCGATACAAATTCAGTGACTTGAGAGCTGCCTCCATCGCCAGCGGGGAATTAGGAATGAGATGAGTCAACTGTTTCTTTTTACTTTTGCCCTCTGTGTTTTTACATCTACGAGCGTCTGTGTGTTTGTGCACGTATCCAAATTTGGCATGTACACAATGACGAAAACAGAAAAAGACAAACAGCAGCAACAAGGACGATCACACACTCCTATCTTATCGAATTAGTTCCTTTGTAAATGTTTTACAAACATTAACTAAAAGAGAGCCTTTAAGAATTAAATAATATGAACATTTGTCTGTGTCTTGCCAGATTTAAAGTAATGATTTCACTTCGACTTAGCTTCTGTTATTTGCTCACATATATATATATATATATACATATATATATATATATATACATATATATATATATATATATATATATATATATATATATATATATATATATATATATATATATATATATATATATACACACATATATATACACACACATACATATATATATACATACATATATATATATATATATACACACACACACACACACACATACATACATACATACATATATATATATATATATATGGCCACACTTTAAATTTGGCTACTAGTCTAGTGTTAGGACAGCTTTTTAAAAGTAATCGTTTGAGGATGACTCCTCTGATTTCTTAAACAATGTTAAGAATTTTGTGTATTCCCTTTTTTTTAAGTTCGACCAAGAGTTGCTAACTTAATTTGTGTAATGTTATGTGTAATTTAATCAAATACAATATAGACATTTAACCCTCTCTGTACATCTTCAAAATCAAAATATGGATTTCATTATAACTCTGTTTCATTTTACTAGTGCTTGAGTCACTTTATCAGTGAAAAAGCACAATACCACTACATATAAACCTCATTTTGGACATGATACAGAAGGAGCCATAGTAGCATTAAGACTCAGCGGGACTTCTTAAATACTGCTTTGACTCAATGAGTATAACTGGATAGCCATGGTTAAACCAGAAAATTTTAATTGGTTCGATGGTCAGCCTAGACACCTTGATCACTAACCATATAATGGCTTTATTGTGAGGTATAAAGACCGATTGACTATGATGACAACAACAACAACAACAACAACAGAGAAAGCAAGTGTGTCCACATTTCACATGTTAGTGCATGTGAATAGTGCATGAAGGGTCTAAGTCGAACTCAATTCAGCATAAGGATATTACTGAAAATGAAAGGGCAACAGAATTTTCCCCTTTCTTTGATTCATAATTTCTGGCAGTTTACCATTTATTCTTGATGCACATTTTCAACCAAAGTCAAATAAATTAACAGTGATTTCTGAGATTAACGTCTGCACACTGTTTAATCAGGTCAGTGGGATTACTACTAGATCTTATTACAAAACACAGTGCTCACACTGGGTGTGAGGCAGGATGACACCTCTTCTCACCTCTGGTTCTCAGTAATGACCCTCTATGGCGTTAAAATCCGGGCTTCAGAAGTTTGATCAGAGTAAGAGCCTTATAAGCTATGGGAGGTCAGATGGATGCCTGAGAGCAATGATGGCCAACAAGGACACATTAGTGGAGGATTACACCTGGTCTTCTGCCATGGTTACATATGGTGACAAAACTGCCTTAACAAAAAGAAGTACTCCCCTCACACACCATACACTTCTCAAGAGGTCACCAGTTCTTCCTCATAATCTCCTTAGGTTTGACAGTTAAAGGCTTAGCTAAGGTCAGATTTTTGAAGCATTTTGATGCAGTTTCTCCAAGTCCTGCATGCAACTTGGCTTTTGTTCTAATAAACAAGTAATACTTATTGTTTTTAAGCTTTTTGTATGCTTTTGTCATATCCTTTGATAAGAATAACTGGTTCTTACCTCAACTGACTAATACAAAACATACAATATTTGTACAATTTAATGATCTCCTAGACACCGGTAGATTACTAAAGCCCCCGTTACACCCGGACATGTCAGTCTGCCTTACACTTGCTGTCCTCATGTGTGTGAGGTGAACGGTGGTCTTAAAGACATTTAAGAATCTTAACCTCAACAAACCTTCAAATCCAGCTCTAAAATGAGAGCATACAATCTTAGGTGACATTGCTCAGCCACTCGTTGTCAAAAACAACAACAATGGTTTAAACTCATCAAACACAAACAGGCTCAGAGAACAGTTGGCATTTTGACTTGCCACTGCAGCGGAAATGGAATACAGCCGTTGTTGATGTTATTGTTTACACCTGTGTTTCAGGAGTCAAAGTGTCCACTGTGAAAAAGGGGCATTACAAGTAAAGTTGTGAAATGTAGTAAATTGACTTTATTCTATTTATTTAAAATTTACCATTTCGCAGATGATAGTTTGCCAAAAAGTGCTCTCTGTAGCCACTATCCACTGGAGTAATCCATTTCTTTGAGACCAGCCAAAGCCCATCTGACCATAATGTGATGAAGGCATTAATTGTGGAAATGTGGCACCTGAGCATGTTCACACCTGGCTCAGAATTAAATGGATTAAGAGATCAGCCCTCAAACTTTCTTTCCTCATACAGTTCACTTGTTCCTGGAAAAGCAAATGTACTTAAAGAGCCTGAGGATAATGAATAAACCACCTCAAGCCAACTGTACCTTGCTTTTTGGGTGTCTCACTTACGTACAACAAACCATCACCTTTGACATCAGCTGCAAGATGATGATTTGCCATAAAGTGCTCTCAGTAACCACTATCCACTGGAGTAATCCATTTGTTCAAGATCAGCCAAAGCCCATCTGACCATAACGTAATGGAGGCATTAATTGTGGTACTATCACACGTGAGCATGTTGACACCTGGCTCATAATTAAATAGATTTAGCAATCAGCAGTCAAATCTTCTTTCCTCAAACAGTTCACTTGTTCATGGAAAAGCAAATGTACTTAAAGAGCCTGAGGATAGCGAATAAACCACCTGAAGCCATCTGTACCTTGCTTTTTGGATGTCTCACTTAAATACAGCAAACCATCACCTTTGACATCAACTGCCTTAGATGACTCATGATTCACAGTATTACATGTATGAATTTATAACAATGATTTCAGGTAGATTTAGCCATTTGCAGTTAGAAATGGATTCCCATAGCGTGCCCTTAATAGCTGGTCATTTTGCTTGTACCAAGTGCAACTTAATAGGGTAAATATGGGTTAATCACTAAAGTTGTGAAATGTAGTAAATTGACTTTATTCTATTTATTTAAAATTTACCATTTCGCAGATGATAGTTTGCCAAAAAGTGCTCTCTGTAGCCACTATCCACTGGAGTAATCCATTTCTTTGAGACCAGCCAAAGCCCATCTGACCATAATGTGATGAAGGCATTAATTGTGGAAATGTGGCACCTGAGCATGTTCACACCTGGCTCAGAATTAAATGGATTAAGAGATCAGCCCTCAAACTTTCTTTCCTCATACAGTTCACTTGTTCCTGGAAAAGCAAATGTACTTAAAGAGCCTGAGGATAATGAACAAACCACCTCAAGCCAACTGTACCTTGCTTTTTGGGTGTCTCACTTACGTACAACAAACCATCACCTTTGACATCAGCTGCAAGATGATGATTTGCCATAAAGTGCTCTCAGTAACCACTATCCACTGGAGTAATCCATTTGTTCAAGATCAGCCAAAGCCCATCTGACCATAACGTAATGGAGGCATTAATTGTGGTACTATCACACGTGAGCATGTTGACACCTGGCTCATAATTAAATAGATTTAGCAATCAGCAGTCAAATCTTCTTTCCTCAAACAGTTCACTTGTTCATGGAAAAGCAAATGTACTTAAAGAGCCTGAGGATAGCGAATAAACCACCTGAAGCCAACTGTACCTTGCTTTTTGGGTGTCTCACTTACGTACAACAAACCATCACCTTTGACATCAGCTGCAAGATGATGATTTGCCATAAAGTGCTCTCAGTAACCACTATCCACTGGAGTAATCCATTTGTTCAAGATCAGCCAAAGCCCATCTGACCATAACGTAATGGAGGCATTAATTGTGGTACTATCACACGTGAGCATGTTGACACCTGGCTCATAATTAAATAGATTTAGCAATCAGCAGTCAAATCTTCTTTCCTCAAACAGTTCACTTGTTCATGGAAAAGCAAATGTACTTAAAGAGCCTGAGGATAGCGAATAAACCACCTGAAGCCATCTGTACCTTGCTTTTTGGATGTCTCACTTAAATACAGCAAACCATCACCTTTGACATCAACTGCCTTAGATGACTCATGATTCACAGTATTACATGTATGAATTTATAACAATGATTTCAGGTAGATTTAGCCATTTGCAGTTAGAAATGGATTCCCATAGCGTGCCCTTAATAGCTGGTCATTTTGCTTGTACCAAATGCAACTTAATAGGGTAAATATGGGTTAATCACTACACTAAATAATTCAAATAGGTTTTCAGATATGTAGTAATTGATACAGACATTCTGAACCTCGATTAAAAGGCAGCTGTGAACTTTACCTAACATTGTGGAAGCTGCTAAAATGCATCACATTTCAGTCAGTGTTGAGCTTCATTAACTTTCTCTGATACCTTGAACAACAGCTCAACAGTAGAATTAATACTCACCAAACAACCAAAAAATACATATATATATTTCAGATTCACATTCATTTATGAAAAGTGCTTACTGGACTTTTAATAAATTGAGTAACGTACTGCACAAAGGGGAAAAAAAACACTGAGCTGTAGAAAGGTATATGCACAATTTATTTTAAAGGTGTTACATTTTAACACTACCGTGTATAACAGGGCTTATCGGCATTTTTTACAAGATTGATTCACAGCCAGTGGAGTGGCTTAGTTGGAATAATCACCTCCAGAGCACCAGTGCAATTAACTGTTACACCAATCATCAATCTAGGTCACTCACAGGTGATCTGAGCTGTGTGCCCTTTTGGCTCACCCCAGCTATTTGTTGCTTCATGGTGACCACTGTGGTGCCTCTCTCAGACTGAACCCCTACTTTGTTCCCAAGAACACAAGGAGTTAATTTAGGTCGAGAACTATTCAGCTAGAGGCATTTTGTCCTCCATCCCATAGGGAAGTCAGGGACGCAGAACTACATCTATTGTACCCAGTACGTGCGTTGGCATGTTATGTTACATGCACGGCCCCCTTTCGGTGCACTTAATAGCTTTTCCTGTGCAATGGAGAGGGAGTGGCTGGTAATGCCCTAGCCAAGAAGCGCTTAGCTAGTTGGCTTTGTGAGTGCATCTCCCAAGCCTACATGCGGGTGAGTAAGGACCCCCCACTGTGGTCTAAGCGCATTTCGTGGTGTAGCAGCATCAACGGCCTTATTCAGTGGGGTGAGTGTCGAGGACATATGAACAGCAGCATCTTGGTCTATGCCTTGTCTGTTCATAAGCTTCTATCTCTTGGACATGACGGGCTCCTTGTCATGGTATGTGCTCGCAGAGGTGACTCAGGACTTGTGAAAAGAGTCGTGTGAGTGTCAGCTCTGGTACACCTGTCCCCCACCACCCCATGATTTTTGACCCCTGCCAGGTTAGGCCATGGTTATACCCAGTTTCATGTTCATGCTATCTGGGCTGGGCCCCCTACTGCTCCACTGAAGTGGCTTGGATTATAAAGTAGTAGGTGGGCCATGGCGACTAACCTCTAGCCGGTCGTTCTCAGTAAGGCAGTCTGATGAGATGTCGTGGTAGGGCGAACATTCATCGGGCTCCACCCACTGTACCTATAGAGTCAGTTAGAGGGTGGAGCCTGTGTGAGATAGAGTGAAGGTTATGATATTGTAACCCTAGTTGTATAAGCACAGGCGGAGCCCTCTACCTCTGGACCCTGCCACTTCTTTGCCGTCCACTTAAGTGGTTTCTGGATGAGAGTGGCAGCGAGTTGCTGCCTTATATACTGTGTGAGACGCACATAATCAGTAGGTGTGTCTTGATTGGCCGGCTACACACATGCAAATTTCAGTGGGTGATTGTGTGCATGTGATTGGAGGAGAGTCCAGTGGAGGGTTCCACTGGTGCTTACAGAACTAGGGTTACAATATTGTAACCTTCCTTTCTGGCCTTTGTGAACAAGCAATGAGGTCACAATGACCTTATTAGGGTTGATGATATCTTCAGTCTAAATGAGTGACTCAAAAATTGACATTGTGAAAGTGCCTTTACTGTGGAGATCCATGTGATCTTAGCCAAGGGCGCAGACCATCCAGTTTGGAGGCATCAGTGTGGAGCCAGACCTCATGACCTACTGCCAAGTCAACCCATTGTTTTCCAACAAGTCCCCCTATTCAGTAGCTATCACCAAGATCAATAGAAACACTCTGAGTCATCACAAGTTGCCTCTAAAAGAGACCAGTGCCACAAAGCAGGACCAAAAAGAGTGTAATTACAACAGGGCATTTGTCACAGAAAAAAAGTCTGGGAATTGCTGTGAATCATGTATTTATGATAAAAATAGTATTTGATTAGGGTCCAATCCAGCATACCAGTTCAACCACATATCCTCCTGTCCCCTTCTTTGAGTTGGAGAAAGGAGAGAAAAGGAGGGCACGTCATATCCCATCATCTGGAGAAGTCTTCCTCCTCATAGCACTTACTCTTGAGCCTCCCAAGAGTGGCAGTGGGCAAGCCATTTAAGGCCTGTTGAAACACTACAGATACTGTCAGAAAGAGACAGAGATGTGGGGAGAAGTGGGTTAGACAGGTTCCACCGAAGACTGTGACACTCTCACACTCACAGCTCTCAATGCTACTAAGAGCGTGAAGGTGCCAGAATAACATCAGTTTTATTTAATCAGCAACATTTCATGGGAAACTCTTGTGGGAGATGCAAAGTTGGAATGTAAATGTTTATTGTATACTGTAGGTTGTAAAGACAGAGAGTGAGAGTAGGAGTCAGATACAGGTGGGGGACATAAAGTATCGTAGTAAGGCATTGGATCATCAAAATTAGAACAGCTTTGGTTTCAAGTTTCTAGAATTTTCATGATTCACATGATTTTCATACTCATCAAACCAATGAATTACCCCTGTTTGGAACTATCTCCACTACTTATACAGGTTTCCTTTAATTTGTCACTAGTCTATCTGCTTGACCTTCCCAGTAAGCATGGTTTCAGGGATTTGAGGATGAAAGACATCTAGGTTATACATTGTTTCTTAAACATGTAGCAGATCCCATAATAAATATGCTACATGTTGAAATATACTGTAGTCATTAAAACACTGTTGAAACAATATATATATTTAGACATCTAAAAAAAAAAAAAACCCAAAAAACCCCTGCAGGGAAAAAAATGGAAGAAACCTCAGGAAGAGCAATAGAAGGGAGATCCCTATTGTAGGATGGATGAATGTGCAAAAGATGTTGTGTGTACAGAATAGACTAGATAGCAAAATTACAACATGGAAAAACAGGATGACAAAATTAAAGATAGATTAACATTCAGCCCAGTTTTAACCAAGAGACCCAGATTTTTATCTCCTACAATTCACAAAAAATATGCTGACTGCCTTCACTAAAGCTGCTGAAATGGGTCAAAAACCGTTCTTGAAAATATTTGACCTTCATCTAGACAGGGGTCCATCACATTCATCTATCTTTCCACTGAATACTGTTACAGACATGTGAAGAGAATGAGGTTAGCGTAGTTTGCATGTAAGGAATGGTAAATCAGAATTGTATTTGCTATGTTAAGTTTGCTTTCTAAATATTTCCTAGTTCGCTGTGAAGATGCTTATTTGCAGGAAATACAAGGAGGGGAGTAGAGGGAGAAGTGGTGGACACTGTGACGCTCCACTGGCTGATGCACAGTGACAGACTGTCTGCCGTAAGAGGGGAATGTTGCATGTTAGGCAGGTCAGCAGATGCTGGGCTGACAGTCAATGAAATATTCAAGTCAAGACACTACTATCATGGATCTGATGTCTGTAATGTCACAGAAACAGACTATGAGTAAAGACAAGAAATGCATTCTTTAAGTACAGTATCACAAAGTATCATATAGTACACAACAAGAAAAAATGATCATTTTTCATTTAAGTCTATGTGAGTCACGTTTTCAAGACCAACTTACAACAGGGATGACAAGGCTGAAGTACAATCTCATTAGCACTGGGCGCATTTTTTTCAAACTACAGTATAATATCCAATGACATATTTTGAAACAGCGTATCACAAATATTGGAATGCTCACGTGTAGGAAGGAAAATTAACATGGATCAGTTAATGTTGCCATAACTGTCACTGTCAATCAAATACAAATGTCAAACAATTTCTCCTACTTGAGTGATTATATTTGAATAGTCTTATGACCCATTAATAGGAATCATTTAAATGTGCAGTCAGATTTAAACTGATTTATGCTTTTCACCAGCCAGCACCTTGTTAATCTTTGGCTGTATTAAATCTTCTTAAGGTAATGGAAATAAAATAAATGCCAAACATTTTCAAAACAGTCTCAACTCAAGGTCCACTTTCACAGCAGCGGATGGAGTTTGCTTGTAGATTATATAACTGTCCATTATACGGATAACATTTAGGGCTTCTCTCCCATATTGGCTTAAAAGATGAGTTTGACAGCTTACTCTTGACCTTGGAAACAGCCACTCAGGGTTCACTGTCTTGTTTGTTAAAAAAACAAAGATTTTTGTGACTGCAATGGGAATGTATTTAACGCAATGCCTCCTTAAACAAAAACAAAAAAACAAAACAATTTTAATATTGCAGAAGATGGTTACTGTAAAGACACAATTTAACCCATTTACATTACTGCCATCTACTGGAACATGATGCAATTGCCAGTGCACCCCTCACAACTGTGAGTAAAAGTTTCAAACAACACAGTAGGTAAAGGCAATACAAACACATTCTAAAGTTGATTTACAAGTTAATTTATTAAACAGAAACATATTATGTCATTAATCATGAAACCAGTTCCACAGTGGGCTAGATATCGTTGTATAAACACAGACACCACAACAGACATGTCAGCACCAATTGGAAAATGAAAACTTTATTACAACACACAGACACTGTATATCCAGTCATTTTCAAAGCATGTAACTTATACAGTTAGTCCTGAGAACTGGCTGCAGTGGATATGAAACCAGACCCAAGTATTGTAATCATCAAAACACACCACATGCCCAATAACATCCATTACCTCTGGACACTTCACAACATACAGAGTAGATCTGAGCATGCCAGACTCCTGAAAAACCCAATTACTTTGCATAATATTAATGTACTGTACAAACTTCTATTGCATATTAATGTACTGTACAAAATCAACAAACTGCTCTGTAATATAACAGGGAAACATTAACCACATGGAGCAGGGTTAAATACACAGCAGTGTCAACAGTAATATGACATTGGTGTAAAACTGAAGGTGCATGATTAATGGTTGAGGTTGATGCATCTTAGAGAAGTCCCAAATATGAAAAACATGTGAAAAGCACTCCTGACTCATTTGTGCTAAGGCAACCATGACAGTCTTATGTAAAAAGAAGGCAACAAAATCAGCTAAAACAGTAACTGAGCTGCCACACCAACACAAGTTAAAACTTTGATTACCTTGTAATTTACTATCTACCATGAATCTGGCATTTATTTGACATTAGTACCATACATTTATTTACCATATAAGTTATGAATGCAAACCATAAACAAAGATACCACATATGAGAAGAAAGAGGAAGACATATTAGAATTGTGTTAGTGCCTAGTGAACACTTTAAATGAACTTAATCCAGTCAGGCACAGGTATTTAATCTTGGCTTTTACACCGGCATTCAATATAGCCAACAACCTGTACTTCTGCTTCTACCACTGAAATACATGAGATAGTTTGAATTAAAATAACAGTAATTTAATTGACCTGATAATAAATGGGAGATGCTTGGAATGGATCAATATGAGTGCCCAGCTAGTACCACTGAAGGGTCAGTTCACTCAAATCACACATATCTATGTATATGGATAGATGCCACTATGGTAAGTGGGAGAATGTTTTTTTTTCTCTGGTTTGAGTAACTTGACCCTTTAACACATCCTCAGATGTGTATCAAATATTTTAGATTAGTTGAGTAGCAATTATGATCATGACAGTACACAATTGGCCACCAGAAAAGACACAAAATTAAAAAAAAAAAAAAAAAAAAGAGACTTAAAATCAATACCCGCATAATTAACATGACGCTCCTACCTCAGACCATTGCGTGTTTGAAGTTTTCCATGATTTTCAGCTGTTTACTACTACAAAGGGCCTCTATTGTATATCCTCAGAGCTTGAAACTCAGAATCCACAACATGAGATGAATATGACCCACCAAAGCCACCTTTTTCCCTATTATTTTAGAAATACAGTCTGACAGAGAAACCCTTTGCAATGGCTTTGTAGCACAACTCATCTGAGAGGAAAAATCATAAACAACAGGTCTGATGTATTTACCCCAATCAAGGAAAGGCAGGCATGTTAAAAAGATCCAACAAGACAAAACAATTTATAACAGTTATTCATTTATAAAAATCTAAACTGGAAGATTTCACGTGTCACAATTCTACATTAACTGGTGAATTGATGTCATCTCAGATTTTTGTCCTTCAAAATACGTCTTTTGGATATACTGTACATACGTTTAAGTATGAAAATAGATTGATTGATTGAACAAATCTAAAATTTCCACAAACACTAAAATTTTAAGAGGGGGCAGGAAGAAGAGCAAGAAGAAAAGGTCAAAACAGAAACACATATACAATCTCAAATTTCTCACATATTTACAAAAACAAAGACTTTGTATAAAAGTATACATCTAAGAATAGGCCTGTGGCACAACAGGGACATGTCTCAGGGCAAAAACATTGTTTCTATGAGACAGGATTCAGCACACACACAAGGCAGCGTTGTGTTGCTGTGGTAGGACTTCCTCAGAGGAGCTTCTTTCTCTCTTTTGAGCATGAGTTTGATGGGACTGTTCACTTTGTACTTTGCTATGAGGCGTCTTGTGGGGAGAACTTTTGTTGGGGGACCTGCCAAACCGACGGTGAGGAGCTTGAAGTTTGGGAGCAATGTGTGGAGAGCGGCGAGACCTTTTTAACGGAGGAGCAGAAGTAGCAGGGTCCATTTGGGTTGTTGAGTCTTGCTTTTCGAAAACATTCACCGAACCATCTGAGGGGGGCTGTGTGGCCCTCACACAGTCAACATCAGGTAAGAGCTGTGCGGTGGCACAGAAGGCTGCTTCATACAGCCCAAATGCCTGCTCCAGAGCGGTGGAACTGTCTTTAAATGGGTAGGGAGCATTCTCTGCATCACTCCGCTGAAATAAAGAAATTAAGCAAATAAAAAAATAGATTAAAAATTACTCTTTCCTTATTATATTTACTTACTAATAAAAAATAATAAATGCTTATTTGTAAACTGTAATTAATTAAAAATTAGTCTGTTAATTTCATCAAGAAAATAGAAAATATTTGAGACACAACTTGCCATTCATTGATCTAAGATTAACAATGGGACACACAGATGAAAGCTGTTACAAATGGACGAACACTAAAATCATGGACATAAACAATAACTGGATTAAAATGTGTTTAAATGATTATACATTGAGTTTTAGGTGTGCTGCATACACACAGCACATAATGTGCATAATAGATAGGATGTAAATACAAATATATGACCTTCACTTCAATAATTCGGAAGGTAGGAGTCTCAATGCTCTCTGTCTAGCATCATTCACTTTTTTTTAATTAATGGTCTGTTCAAAGGTATTAAAGAGAGAAAATAAGAAAGATCAAACAGTCATGTTCTTCTTTCAAAGAAAATCCTCCTAAAAGGTTTATGGAAAGTGCGTATCAAGTCTTCTGCTACTGGCTTTCATCAAAGTTTGATGAGGGGGCAGAATTCATATTTGCTTAATAAATCAGTAAATAAGTACGCAAAAATAGTGTTTGTGCCATTTGTTCATTCAACACCACAGTCCTTTATGAAAACCAATCATGAACAGAGCCTCTGTCTTCTTACTTGGTACATACTATGACTGAATACAAGACATTGTAAAGGGTGTGTTACCAAAAGGACCAGATGGGAAGAAAACGACTCAGCACTGGAGATTTATGCTACAGAAATGGCACAAACTTTTGGTAGGAAACCTGTGACATAATTTCTTATTTTAGCTACATAACGTAGCTTTCTGTTGGGCATTAGTAGATATGGTCTGGCCATTTTTAAAAAAAAATAAGCCAGGAATTTCACTGTACCCCTCTACCGGCACACATGATATGATCTTGCATTTAGCCTTTTACTTATAACGTGATGATAATGTCTTAAATTAACAAAGATTGTATTTTTGAATTGGTTATGTCACTTTAATGAGTAACTGGTAAATGTTGGGCAACACATTTGAAGACGTACGGGATCTACAGCAGCATAACATCAATATCACTGTAGCTAACCATTGTTCACAAGCAGAGAAGACTAACCAGCTGTAAGGGAATTTTGATATGTTTATATCCAAATAGCAGATGTTTTGCCAACAGGTTCAGCGAGAGGAACCTGGCTATTCAATTAGTTCAGTTGCTGACACTTTGATACATTTTTATGAGCAGTCACCTCACTACCACTCCAGGCATGGCCATCCCTCATGTTCTTCTCCATATATCTCATCTTCTTCATAAAACATGCCATCCTCATGCTCCGCCTGTTGGCCCCGAAAACAAAGAGTGATATGGTGAACCACTGGGGCACTGATGGAAACCGCTGGTATGACCTTATGTCAGCACCTATTGGTGTCTATGAACCTTCATATTCTAACTGGTGGAAGTTGAAAGCAAATGACAAAATTAAAAAAAACTGGACTTGAATATATAAAGGACAGTACAGTGAATAGGAAACAACAAACAAACAAAAAATATATTCAGTATATTATTCCATTGCCAGAGTGGTCATGAGGTACTTTCTCCAGCAGTGACCAGCTCTGCATTTGGAAAATATATGTTATTGTGCTTTATGGTTTCTATGGTTCATCCTAATGAAAAGTTAAAAAAAAAATCAGGATGAAGCAAAGAAATGGCACTGACCTTTGGAACCTCACATGTGTTATAGGTAGTTCCTGGGTAGGGAACATGGTCAATTCCTGTAGCCATATCAACAACAATCTCATCTCGATGCATAGGAATAGGTGTTCCATGCTCTTGCAGTGCCAGGACAATCACTGTTGTGTTGTCTGCTCGAAGCATGCGTTCTTTCCAAAACAGTAGGGCTGTGCATCCCAGCCGGCGGGCGCAAGACATTCCCTTTGGTCCCTAGGAAGCAAAAAAAAATCAACAGTGGAGGGAGAAATAAAATTATGTTTACAATAATAAAATTTATTCTGGGCTCAAACAAGCATAAAAATCAAGGCAAAATAATCATTTTCTCATAAAAATTGAAACCATTGTAAATCCAAAGTCACACTGATTGTGTAACGCTGCTCTAAAACTACTATGAAAAGTTACTATGTATTAGTTGTACAGTTACACACCACCATTTTATCATGGCTATAACACATATTGACAGCATTCTTGGGTGGCATCATATTCCACAGTCCATCACTGCCCAGGATAATGTAGCGATGCCGTTTGGGGTCAAGGGTCATCACAGTGGTATCAGGCTCCGGAGAAACCACAAACTCCCCACTGTAGAAATCGTAGCTCCAGAGATCACCTTTCAACAGATAAGAAAATAATATCACTTTTGGAGGAACAATTAAACAGAGAATATACATTATCAACATGAAGCAGAATCTTATGGACACATAATCTCCAGAAAAAGGGTGCTATCTTTACCGAGAGATCGAGCCACAGCCAGGAAGGGGATCTGGTCAATGACTGTACTCCTCCTCACAGGGCCATTATGAGTCAGTCTGGGCCTCTTCCACACAACACGGTTCACGCCGGATTTCTTCATTACACTACAGTTACAAGAATAACACAGCAATAAACTTCGATACAAAGGCAAGCTTTTGATCCAGACAGAAAATACAGCAACAACATGTCTCTTTGTTTACAAAAACAACAGTGATGAATCACAGAATTCATAGATTTATGTCTTATATTTATAATTAGAATATTCCTGCATATTGTCTTGTATTATCTCATTGTTTTGATTCCATAGTCTTGATTCATCTCTCTGCTTAGACAGCCTAAATGTGACTATATTCTCTGAGAGAGGTGACTGTGGGTTAGTTAGTCTTCTTCCTTTAGCTGTTCACAGCTTTCCTCAAAGTAATTGTGTCTGCTGAGTAAAATCCACCTGCACATACTTCACAGGAGTGCACTACATAGTGATAGTGTAGTGTTAAGAGGATAACTGTGAAAAAACGCTTTGCCACGCAAATGTTATCCCCCAATATACAGTACCAGTCAAAGGTTTGAACAAGCTTTCTCATTCAAGGGAATGGGAAAGTGTATCCAAACGTTTGACTGGTACTGTATATACCAACATAGATTATTTTAGTTATATAATCACACTTGCTTTTCAGAAACATCAAGCTTCATTTTGGCACTTGTAGTGTAAGTGCAACTCACCTGCCACCAAGTCGTTCAATCCTTTCTTTTTCTTTAGGAAGTTCAGGTTTATGGTCTTGTGTGATTTCAAGTGCCTGGAGCGTGATATCAGAGTCATTTTCTTTCACTCCAACTACTACTGCTGAATCTCCTACATGGGCGACATACATGTGAACTCCACGGATCACAATTACGCTGGCTGTAGTGCCTGATGTGCTGGGCAGGCCAGTAATAGTCTTTGGCCACTCCGCTGTAAGATAAAGAAAATAAATTAAAATGATTCACAGTTGTTAATGTTACTCACTGGTCAAAGATGCTCTAAGTTTTCAAGCGGAACCCTGCTGGTAGTATCAGTAATTACAATAACACAACAAAATGTTGTTTAACTAGTCTATTTACCACTTTAGAATACTCAAACTGCAACATATAGGCTACTAAAAGCAACTTGAGTAGGGGACTTTAGATTTTAGTAACAAACAATATGGTTTAAGACAAAAGTAGCACTTTTATCAAGAGCATCACTGGCAACACCGAGTGAAGAATGTACACTGGAGGTAGAAATACCTCACTGGACTTGTGTCTGATTTACACAACACACCGATGGAGGCATAAGAAGATTATAAATAGCAGAAAGAAGACAGTTAAGAAGCCTTTGCATCCGTCACAAAGGTCTTAATATTGTCTACCCAGCTTAGGAAGCCTTTCCTAATTTTTAAGACTACCACAAGATATGTTATCACACACATGTAAACAAACAAATCAACATTAGTTCAGCCTGCATGTCAGTCAGAGGCAAATGTGCACCTTTGAACCTGCTTAACGTAATTTTGGCAGCAGCTGTACAGCCTGTGGCCTTAAAAGCAACCACAGGGAATAGTTTGGTTCTGTATTCTCTAATCCTACTGAATTATACCGAGGTTTCTTACAGCAATCTTTTTTATACTGCAGAAAAACTAGCCAAATGAAAACAATGTCTCTCATTTGATGAAAAAAAAAAACACCCCTTCAAACTATATGGGTATTATTTTATACTATTATTTCATAAAGCATGGTGGCCATATAAGCCAGGCTTACTTGACTGAATCAGGCTTATTTGTGAGATATTTTGTTTAATAAAGCAGGGTTAAATAGGTCTGAATCATGTTACCATAGAAACATATATTCCCGCAGAGTAGCCTCATTGTGCTCAGGCTGGTTTTTAGACTTCACCTCAGGATTAAAAGTTACTGTTTTCTTGTAAACAAACAAAAGTTTTGTTTACACTGAGCGTTACTCATCAAAATACATTGTGTGTATCCTTGAGGTCTGACAAAAGTGTTGAATGTTTTTCCTTCCTAATAAAACATTTAATTATTTTAATTCTGCACTGTTTACTTCCATGTTTACTAGCTTGCTGTTGTCTTCTTCCCTGATCTTGTTGGTGCAGTACGAGACAAATAAAGCGGGGACCTACTCCTAGAGGCCAGAAACTCAAAAGAGTACCTTTAATAAGATTTAAACTCTACCAATCAGACTGAAAGTATTTTCAACCAACTCCTCCCCAGCAATCCTCTTAATACTGTACATCTATACTACTAAGAATAAGTGTTCCCTAGTGACCTGCAACATGCTGCCAAAGGTTCTCTTTGGCTTTGTGGTTTTGTCCGTCTTGACTTAAATATTTAATTCTTCATATCACATGTTTACTACGTGCTGTTCTGTGGTTGTGAATGTCCTGATTTTTTCTTTACCTCTTTGTTTTTGTCATAGTGAATTGATTAGAGGTGCACAATCAGATCCACTAGATCGGTGTCTGGACTGATACTGACCTTGTTAAGTAGGTTGGGTATCAGCCAAATGTGTGTCTTCATCAATGTCATAACTACATTCAGTGTTTCTGAGATCACATTCATGAAATCACAGAACTTTTTCAGAGAAGCAGCAATCCTTGGCCTCATGTCACCTTACATAAAAATGATCCCAGTGAGTTCCAGTCATTGAGATGAACAGATTTTACAATTGGGATATAGGAGAGCACTTGTGTTGGATTGAGTTTCAACAGATACCTTGAGCTGAGGTATAAGATTTTGTATTGGGAGAGAAAAAAGTTGGATTGATGTGATCCAAGCTTCATGTCTCAATTCATGTAGCACTGAGTTGACTATATGAAACAGTTTCATTCTGGTTCAGTTTGTTAGACTTTCCAAAGTCAGGCCTTTCACAATAAGTCCTGCTATTCTTAACCTCCTTTATGGGACCAAATCCTGATTCACGGCTTCTTTGACATTATACACTACACATACAGGACATTATTATTTTTGTGGAATTAACAGATAGATTAATTAAATACACATGCTTTCTATGAGAATTATGTTGAAACTGATTGGCCACCACCATACACTGTCAAAGGCACAACCCGCGATGCAGAATGTAAACAAAAGGTAAGATCACCACTAAACACGTTGAACCTGATTTAAACCTCAGTATGATTGGCAGGATCTGACAGGATTACCTTGTTGTACACAGACTAAGACTACAAATCAATTAATTGAAGGTTTATTCCGTGTCAAATCAGATAAAGTTGTAGCAGAACTGTCTCAGATTTTGTTCAAACTTTGTCTATATCATGAATGTATTTCTGTTCAAATCCTATGCTTTCATATTTTTTCAGCCCTTGGTATTATTTCATTTTTATAGTCTCAAAAACACCTTATCTGGGAAGCCATGTTTGGGCATTAATATCTTGAGAGGTATTGTTCTTAATCTCACCAAACTTTGTACAATGGAAGACAAATGTGTCCTGTATGCGAAAACTATTAAAAGCCCATACTGCATGCCATTTTATTTTTATAAGGCTGTAGATTTGGAAAAAAATGCAAATATTCCTAAACGAGAGTGATATTGAGGGTACTACAAACCAACATTTTTGCACCAATATGATATCAATCATTATTCTTTTCTGCAAATACAATCTCTTGCCAATATTTGAGGTCTCTACCAGCAATGGACATGAATATATTATGAATAAAACAAGGCATGGTAGCATGTTGGTCATTTTCATAGGACCAAAATGGTATTTGGGGCAGGTAGTCGGAACATAAAATATAGATGGAAATTGCTTGTGTATGGTTATTAAGGGTACAAAGAGCCAATGTCCATCCATTTTTCCTTCATACAAAAATAGACACAGATTTGAGAGATATTTTACCTCTGGCAGAAAAACATCTATTTCAGGATTATATTTTTTTGCCTCAGTATCTCCATGATTATTGAATCCTGTGTCATAGGAATTGTAAGAAATAAAGGATAAACATGTTTTCAGTATGTTCATTGGAATAGAGGGCATTTGAGATGGGAATTGTATCTCCAGTAAGGTCCTGGATATTTAAAATAAGTGAAATATTTTGATAAAATCTCTGGTATAAGGAGCAATAAGTGGTATCCTACATGGCCCTCTCAAGCTACAGTGGGAGTATCTAGCCTAAATGTGTGTCCACATAAAAGGTTGGTTGTGTTTATACATATAATTTTACAGTGTGCATGTTAGAAAGCTTTAAGCATTAATGACCTATAGTAAAATGAGCCTACAGAAAACATGTATTTCTTTCTCTAATCAATATTTCAGAGGCTGGAACACACATACAGATGATAAGTGAAGACACTGCTTCTTCATTATGGAAATGTTTTTCCACCTAGAGTTAAAGCAATGCTAATTATAACTATGTGTGGGAACTATGAAGGGAACATGGAAGGACATTTGCACTTTGTACACTAAATGACCATACATTAAGCTATTTCTACATACATTTTCATGTTTCTACTAACTACCCCACATAACATTTTTGGATGTATGAAAATGACCGAAAAATGCTACCACACCTTGTTTTATTCATAACATCTTCATGTCCATGAGTTGTAGAGACCTCAAATATTGGCACAAATTTAATAAAAGATTGTATTTGAAGAAAAAATAATGATTGACACCATATGGATGCAAAATAAATGGGTGTATAATGCCTGCAAGATCACTCTTATTTAGGAATTTTGCACTCTTAACCAAATCTAGGTCCTTATAGAAAATGAATAGGCATGCAGGACAAACTTTTAATGGTTCAGTCATACTGAGAACACGTTTGTCTTCCATCCTACAAAGTTTGGTGAGGATAGGAATCATTATTATTGTTATTCATGTCCAAATATGGCTTCCCAGATGATGTGTTTTAGAGAGTGTAAAAAAAATAAAATATATCAAGAAAAAATATTTTAAAAAAAACATTAGAATTGTACAAAAATATCTTACAGGCCTTAGTTTTGGGACCCAGACATTATATAGACAAACTCTGAACAAAATCTGAGACGGTGCAGCAACCACTTTTCTGGATTCTGTCTGATTTGACACAGAATAACCCTTTAATGATTTATTTTGTCATTATGTTTGCATTTTTATTTCTAAGCCTCAATCCACTAACATCAACTGTTATGACGCACACATTCAGAGTTATACTGTGGGTGTCATGTCAACGTTAAAAGCTGTGCAGTAGTCAGATGACGGCTCAGTCTGTTTATTTGTGATGGGATGAGCATCATCCTACCAGCTGAGTGGGATACTGCCTCACATGACACACTTTACAACGCTGCAGAGAGCGTGACAGCGAGAATTATGCAGCAATATATACAAACAGTTATACATATGAGGCGGGGGCTGCAAGTAAGGTTAACTTTGATGACTTACGTAGCTCTTTCCACATTGCATGGTGACAAGCGATGAACCCTTTACGAAGAGCAGCACACACTTCACTGTGATCCTTCGACCAAAAGCCCCGCTGCCTTTTCAACAAATCCCATAGATTCTCTCTGGCGAAGTGTGCTGCTTCCCGACCCCCGTGACCATCGAAAACTGCGAAAAACGCCACAGACTTCCGAGTGTCGACTACATGCTCTGCGACTTCTCTGTCTGATGCCGGTGCACTGTTGTTGCCACTGTCCTCGTTTGATAGACTCTCTACCCACATTGCAGAAACTGGGGCAGACTCAGCAGCAACGTTATGCCCATGTGTCTCATTTTCAGTCTGTTTACCAGGTTCACTCTCCGCTTTTTCCTGTCCTCCATGTCTCTGCGACTTTGGATAATCTTCGGCTTGCGACGGCGTCGGCTCGTACTCGATTCTTATCTCGACAACATCCTCCATGTATTTCCTCCCTCCTTGCTCGGAAAATGCACTCATACGAAATGTTATTGCGTCGTCCATGATTGTGAACGCGTAATACTATCTTTCTAAGCAACAAAAGGACACATGTAGTTGCTAACTGTAGCTCGCAAGCTAAAAATTTTGAACCAATTTTGCCGCGACTGTATGGCCGAAGGCTTCCTTCCTTTTTGTTTATCTTCACCGAAACGTCCCGCTGTACGTAATGACGTCCTGATTTCCCACCTATCAACAACTACGCGTGGCACGCCTTACATGCGTTACTGGCGCTCGAAAAACATTTGAAATACAAGTAGGGGTCACTTTGCAGACCCAAAAGACGAGAAGTCCTTAACCTAGCACGTTTTGCACAGAATTCCCACCAGTGTGGCAGAACAGCAGCCAGAAGTAAGCAAACAATGAAAAACTTTCTGTTGGCTCCATCATTCATAAATGTCTTCATATTTTGAGAGGCAATATTACAGCTAGCATGCATTAAATAGGCTATTGGGAAAGTGGCCCTTAGGCTAACTAGCCTAATTACAATTGTAAATAAATAGAGCTTAGTTAATTTTATCTGTCTTTAAAATGAAAATGTTCAAAAGCTGTTTAATTTTAATGGTCAACATTAAGACACTTGAAAGACTTGTATCTTCATTTTCAATTTATTTATGAAGACTTGACTTGGACTTGCCCCAAACGACTAAAAATACTTGATTTCAAACTTGCTCTGACCGACTCAATTAAATGATCTGGAATTGTCTTGATGTAAGTTGGTTCAGAGGAGACACTTTAACATGTCACAGTTGGAAAAGCACAGGTGTAAATGTTAAAAATGAATCATGGTTGAATTCCATTTAGCTGCTTCAGTTTCAGGGTCCTATAGGGCATGCTGGTACACTGTCATTGTTAACATTATTAGTAACACCTGTGCTTTTCATTTGCAAAATCAAGAAATGTATAATAGTATTTCAGCACTTTTAATGTTAAGATTAATGTAAAATTACAGTAATTATTTTGACGTTGTAATACAAAGGATTCCCTTAACATAGGCCTACTTGTTGCCTTATAGACTGAATTTAAATTTTGCTTGCGTTCAATGCCATGTAGCTCAGCTTTGCAGGGTGCGTGAATTTATGCTAAATCCATATTTGTACTTTTAAAAGAAAAGGAGGTGGAAAATGTCATAGCAGGCATTATCCATCATCCATTACAGTACAGTTGGTGCGGTTGTGGGAGCTCTTTATCAAGTAGTGCTACAATAATGCCATATGGAGGCAGTATTAATGTGGTCAAATTAACTATTCCTAACATTCTCCTCCAGTTTTCACATAAATTCAATATTTTAAACAGACATTTTTACAAACAGCATTATGCCAGCACACATATCTCTATTTTATCAAGAAAAAAAATATACAAGGGATCTCATATGTTCTTATATCTCATTTGGTGAGAATTAGATCATTGTGATGTATGGTTTTCATATGGGGAAACTACTTTCACATTTATTATCATACCAAACACATTGATTCAAAATTTGACAAGGTAATCCCTGCTGTGGTATAGGTTGTTGTCTGTGCACTGTATGTGTGTGTGTGTCAACCACGGGTCTCTGTGGAAGTTAACAATCCTTTTCAAATCTTTATAACGAGCACAGCAGAGAAATGATTACCACTAACAATAAGTTATTACTCAAGATAAAATGAATCTATGGTGATCTCGTGTTTTTCCAATAGAGAACACATTCTTGTATTCAAATATTTCTCGTTTCAACCTTACAAAATCCCGAAACTTATATGCATTCCTCTCAGCACCTACTCAGCTGTGTGCTTTGCTTTTTGATTTCTCTTCCTCTTTCAAGGAAAGTCTTTACATCTCTTTATCTCTCTTGTGTGTGTGTGTGTGTTTGTGTGTGTGTGTGCATGTGTGAGAGAGAGTGAGAGAGAGAGAGGATACCCATGTTTAAGTGGAGAAATAGGAATTTCCCACATTATGCTTTCCGTCAGTCTCCATCCCTTCTTCATCCCTTCTTCATCCCTTAATACCCAAGGCTCTGACCTTGGCTTTAATGCTGAAACCTTCCTGTTTTAGTAACTGCCCTCCTCATTTTCTTTCTTTCTTTCTTTCTTTCTTTCTTTCTTTCTTTCTTTCTTTCTTTCTTTCTGTCTGTCTGTCTGTCTGTCTGTCTTTCTGTCTTTCTTTCTCTTTTTGCCTTTCTTGTTTATGTCCATTAATAGTCTAACCCTCTGAGAGGTCCTGTCTGCACATAGGGCACTATTACAGACGAAGAGGCAAAGTGATTTCCATGTAAATGGTGTCAGAATGTCATTTTCAAGTGAAGATGCTGAGAAAATGAATTCCTGAAGACGAGAGAGATTACCAAGAGGCAATGACACCTGGATTGCATTCTTACAGATTCCCCATGCAGCTCTTGTATAATGGTCCATCCATAAAAATAGCTTTGTTTGGCTTCCTGTGTAAATGCTGAAGTGTCAGTCAGCCCAGTCAAAGCAGAGAAAAAGAAAAAGGGAGGGATTCAAATATTACCATATAAATGTATGGTAATATAACCACTGGTCATTTTTGATGTGAGCAAATCACAGTGAAATTCTGTACGTGTATGTAAGAGAGAGAGAAGGATTCACACAGCATCTTATTGAAGGACCTTTTACCCTCATCAATGTGTAGTCAAGTTGCAATGATTAATTGGTTAGGGGACAAAGTGTCCAGGATAAATAAATTATATTTGGGGTTTGGTAGACCTCAGGGCTGGCCATTAGTCTATGTGACAGGTTCATCATACAGCTAAAGAAACAAATATTAAGACCAATAATGCAACAAAGCAAAGAGAGGCCAGGGCCAAGGGTCGACAGGTCTCTCAGACCTCAGCCCCAAACTACTTTCTCTTTTCTTTTTCTAACAGAGAGAAGACACATCAGGAAAATGCCAAATGCCAACACTGTCACAGAGGTTAGTACAGTATAAATGTCCCGGTTGCTGCTGAAATAACTTGATTGTGAGAAATGAAAGACATTTCTAATTCTATAGGTGAATTACTTAACACTGACACATTTCAACACATATTAATGAGCTGGGAACAATTGATCAAATTAACCATGCATGATCTGCGTTAACCATGAAAATTTGATCTCAGTATAAATATGTAAGTAATATGTGGAAGTGATCTCTGCATATATCTACTACATTGCCTCTGATATATCATGCTGTTTATGTTCTGAGAAGGTCATGGTTGATGAAAGTAAAATGCTGAAGGATTGATTTTGTAGATGAAGAAGTGCAAAGTTGTTTCACCAAAACTGAACTAAAATGCTCCGCAGTTACACTTGGGAAATACAGATACAGTCAAAATACAGTCACTGAATAATATTGATAACACAATGTTTGTCCTCATCCAGAGTTTGATGTAAATGTAAAGCTATCATTCACGTGCATAAAGTCTTATTCTGTAACATATCATAAATTGCATATGGTTATTGTAGTAACCGGGGATATATTCATTCATGAAAATATGCATATCAAAAGATCAATGAAATAAAAAGGTAATGTTTCTGCTAAATTGCTTATTAACCTAATGTTTCAATGTTTAAAGATCCCCTCCATACAGGTTTTAAGACATTTAAAATATGATTTGAATGACAGATTGTGTCTAGTAATTCAATTACCTCCTCCTTCAAAAATTCTTAAAATACACATATTCCTTCTCCTTAATTGAAAAATCTAGAATCTATATGAATATGCAAATATTTTAACTATCAGATACAAGACGTCACCTACTTCACTTTAAAGTTTATTCTCAGTTTATGTGGCCCTGGAGGTTTCAAGCTTCCTGTTCACACTTGTGCAAGTTGCATATCTGGCCACAATAGGCTGCGAAATGAGTTGTGATGTTACAAATGATGCTCGTATGTATTTAGATTGAACTGAGATTTAAAGTGAGCACAGACAAACTTTCTTCCGTTCAGCAGATGAACAGCCTTCTCTCTGCACATACATCATCCCTCACAGTGAAGATTAAACATCCAAGTAACAAGCAAAAAGCAATTTGTAGTGGAGAGGGACTTTGAACACTGAGGAAACAAATTTGGGTGAAAGGGAAGTACATAGAAAGGGAAGTAACTGTCATTTATATCACAACCAAAGTCCAAATTCAAAACAATGTTTTGTCACAACATATGTCACATAGTGTTCATATTTGTGTATCTCACCCCAGGTTCAAACCACAAGTGACTTGGTCATACAGACCAGTTAAGCAACATTCTTGCAAGAGAAGACTACATTTACTCTTGAGATGATTATCTTTCCAATGTCAGACTCTCAGGTCTGCTTCTGTCAGCATGATAGATCACCATGATATTGACTTAAGGTTAATTCAAAACCGCACTGCAGAGTTTGATGAAGGATCTCGATAAGAGCTCTGTTGATAAGAGTGCAGTTGAAAAGAAAATTGTTTTGAGTCACATGCCCTGATGCTCCTCTATTGCAGCATCAGGCTCTATACATTTCCACATCATTTTGCCATAGTGGAATTATACTTAAGATTAGGTGTTCACCTTTTAAATGTATGAATTTATTAATGCAGTTAACCTCTGTAATGTGTCTTTTGGTGTACGGTGTACTGTATACTGCACAGCTCTGAGGTCCACTGAATTACTGTCAGTTACAAACAAACATTTGCCTCTGGAGGTAAATATACCTGCACAAAGATCAACCTTTCCATAAACTAAATACAAGAGGAATCAGTACATAGACAAGGACATGTGTATTCTCCTGGTTTGTGTAATCCACTGAGCCCATCACAGTGCTGCATAGGGTAGATTGAATTGAATAAATAGCTGCTGAGCAATGTTGCAGATCAATTCTCCTTTTGTTACACACATCATTACACTGCAGAAGATTCATCAGTCATTGTGCACATTGTTTTCAATAAATGAAATGGAAAAAAACCCAAATCAATTAATAAATAATTCATTGAACGTGGGCACAGGTGAACTGATGATCATGGAAAATACACAGAGGAGTGGCTAGTGGAAGACACTAGAGAAGTAGAGTTCTCTCCCCTTTCTCACATTTTATATTCCACAGACATGCAAGTCAGATGAGTTGAAAAATCCAAAATTTCTGTTTGTGTAAATGTGTTTTTGCTATCTCTATGATGAATTGTGTTTTCCTGCCTTCTGGCCTATGCATGCTAGGTTCCAGCACCCACACTGTATATACCTGAATAGGAATAAGTAGGTAGCAAAAATAAATGGATGAAAACCATTTCAATTCCACTCAGTTAAAGAGACTGTGGCAAGCTGGTTTTGCTGCAGGTAAATGTAGACCCTGTGGGATGCATTTCTCCAGATTGTGAACCACAATGCAGGGATGTTGCCCCATATTGCAGCAAAACAATCTGTGATTCTCTACCCATTGCTGCAGGTACCTTGAGTTGTGATGCTTCATTTGCAAAACCATCAAAAATAGACAGTATATATACTGTATATATGAACACTGGACTCCAAATAGTGTCAAACCATGGGTAATAACTGCTCAATTTGCAATTTTATAATGAAAAATAGACAGTAGTTATGCTTTATTTAATACAGACACACAAAATACTCAAATACACTCTCCATTTAGGATAGTCTTTAACATGTCACATATTAATTGTAAAGTCCATGCTGTTCCCAATGTGTAAAAAAGACAAAAGGGAGAATGAGAAAAAAATCTTTTTATTTAATAATCTGAGAAAATAAAATGAAAATGATAATGTTGTTTCTGAAGTTCACTGTTTTCTAATGTCCTTGAGTGTGTGAGCTGTCAGGCTTAATCTGTAAGAGTACATTGTCTGAGTGCAGCCTTAGGACCCTGAGGATATTGGACCTAGGTTGCTGCAGAGGTAGGTTTGTGATTTGTATGCACTCCATCTGATAGCGTCTCTTGGATCACAGATGGATTATTTAGGCTTTTTCTTCGGCATAGGCTCCTTCTTTTGATTTTTTTCTCCTCTTTTTACAGGTCCACATTGTATCTTCTTCTCTCTTTCTCTCTCTGCTTTCATTGTTGGGTACTTGGATGCCTCATAGACAGACACTTGCAGAGATTTGGCTTTACCAGAGAAAATGGAACAATAATACTGGAGGAATAACCTGGAGGGGTAAGTTTTGAAGTTGTGCTCATTGATATTAGTTAGGCTTGGTTTGCATTTTTGGTAATATCACTATTGTGAGTGCACATGATTTTGGCATAGGTGGATTGAGAGGGAATTAAGTCCTTTCCCTGCCCACTCATTTAGACAGGAGCGGATGCTGTCCACGTGCTGTAGCGCTGAAAGTTATACCACAAATGGTCATGAATGTTGTTTTTATTCTGATGATTGCACTTTGCCATACAAGAAATAATGGCAGAGTATTATCTCCTTTGTCCTTCCATATAGACCTTAAAGGTTAGGTCTAAATTAATAGAATCATCATAGAATTCTTTACTGTACTTTGTGTTAAAGGTTAAATAATAGCCAAATCATAACTTTACACTTAATTTAGCTATATCTACTGATTAATCTGAATGTTATGGAGGGAAATATGCATATATTTAATTAATATAATACCCATATGCAAAGAATGTATTATACAAACCTACCACATAATAATTTTTTAAAAATTGGTAAAATACCTCATAGTCTGCATTTCTACAAAGTCTAGGCCAGTAGCATTCTCTCTCTTTGGTCTTTGTTTTTAATCCTATTTCTTTGGCTTCTTATTCTGAAAATCCTTCAGTGGTTTTGAAAACTCTGAAGGGATTAAGTTATGGATGTGCACAAGCAACAGTTGCTAGAATTACATTCAAACAAATCCAATCTCATATTTTAAAGGATCACTTAATCTGGTGGGTTTAGTTTGTTTGGCTGTACTACCGACTGAAACCACTGTAATTGTAAATATGAAGTTGCTCTTAACTGACTCGCCTGGCTGAATAAAGGTATGAAGTTTTCCTATTGGTAAGCAGAGAGAAGGCATGGTGAACAACATATAGTGCTCTACTAAGAATGAGTACAGTGACTGAAAATCACTTTTCAGGTTGAGCGGAGTCAGTGGATTAATTCCTGATCAAAGTCTTTTATCTGTAAATACATTTTGCTTTATGCTCTGTGGTCATTTGGGTGGTCATCAATATTTTGTCCTTTCTTCACAGTTCCATTACTTAAATATTTTTTTCTATGGTTTTTAGATACTGCTATTAATACGCTACACCAAACATATTTTTTCTTCATTATTTTCAGATAGAGAATCCAAATGCAGCTAACAGTACGTTTAGTTTTCTAAGGTCTTATGCTGACATATCAGCGTCCTTTATCCTCTGGGGCAGAGGTCACTGCCCCTTGTGGCTGGTCCATGGGATCATCTGTCTAGTTTTTATCTTCCACAATGCCTACTCAGCCGACTATGACTTGTTACTATGAGCCCTGACAGAGCTTCAGACATTGCCTCTCATACTTTTAATATCCTTTGTCTTGCTCTGATAGCTCCCTTAATGCATTGTAGTGGCAGTGATGAAAGCCTGTATTTGTCCCCCCATCCATTTCCCCAAAAGACACATCCATATGTCAGTGATAAGTGCCAGGTGTTGATAAGAACTCTTCAGTCTTATGTGGCGAGACAGCAAGCCTTGTATAATGTTAAAACGTGATGTATGACTTTACGTGATTGACAGTAATATATGCAGGTGGTTTGTGTGTTGTGTCTACATCAAATATTGGAGTCTGTCTGTCTCAAAAGCACAAGCCTCTCCCTCCACATACCTCCCACTGTGGTGCTGATTTAGACTCCAGTTCTTGTGCAGAAAATAGTCAGTGAATCATACTTCCTGGTTGTACCCCCTGCTTTCACTCAGCACCCCAGTGGTGTTGTACTACAGAGCTGCTGATTAGTCATTACATCTGAGTCTACAATGCACATAGAAATGCACACTGATTTAATTATGTGTAGCCTTAAACACAGCAATAAATAAAACTAACCAGTACAATATTACATTTATATACCTAAAGCCCTAATCCTCTTTAAAAATGGACTAAAATAGTTTTAATATGTGGGGAAATGCAAGTTTTTTTTATTCCTGCAAATGCTAATTGTGCATTGAAATGCAGTATGTCTGCTTTCACTTAATTTGCATCTAAGGTAAATATTCCAGTTAAATGATGGCATCTTCACCTGCACTTTTTGACATGGTATACTTGGTATAATATATAGTATTGCACATGGAACTTAGATGGGAGAAAAGATGGAGGGGAGATACTGAAAGCTGATTCTGTTCACGCTCCAGTGCTCTCTACAGTATCCGTCTGCTGTTGTATAGGGGGAGCTCCTGCTCCGTCTTATTGACAATATGTTAGATGGTAAGCTGTGATTATTCCCCCAGTGGACAGAATAAGGAAGGGGAAATCAGCAGTCCTGTCTCCTTTGATCTGCAGACTCTCCCCATTAGTTCAGAGCATGTGCAGATGAGTGTAACAGATGCTTTGTCGTCATTTCTTTCAGTAAGGGCAGCTTAATGTATGTTGGGTGTAAGTGCATGCATGGTCAGTCATGAGGGAAGGGCCTATATGTACTAACAAGGGGGGGGGGGGGGGGGTACAGGTTAATTTGGTTATAATAATGAGATAGCAGAACCAACACAGAGCTCAATGGAAAAGTTTCATTCACTGAACTTATATTATTATATTGCATCTTACACCTCATTTCCTCTCCTCTTCTTTCCTCTCCTCTCCTCTTCTCTCCTCCCATTTCACTTAACATTTGATCATATACTGTACACAAAATTGCAAGATAAACTACTGCTGCTATTTACATAGTGCAACCCTGACTTGGTTTTCTAGAACCATCTCTAGTCTTTTCATGTCAGATTTTAGACGTCCTAAAGTAACATTTTGTCACTGGAAATGATTACGCACACTTTTTTCCTGCCATTGCCATATTACATTGTGCATATTATATTACATATTCAATTACATCCTGTATTTATTGTTTTTTCCCTCTACACCCACTTTCTGTATTCCCCCAAAGATACAGTGTTTCATAAAACCAAACAGTGCAGTGTTATTATTACCACCCACATTTCATATTCAGCTCTCTACAAAATGCAATTTTCCTCACTCATTATGTTAGTAATATATCCATGTAATATATCTAAGATTTTTGTAACAGCTGTAACAGATTTCAGTTATGGATGTTATTCATATTGAATATTATATTACTGTTGAGTATTGTTTGTTCTGGCTTTCATAGCTTATAAAACATCAGTATCTTTACTAGATCGACCAAATACAGGTAAAATCTGTGGTAGATGGTGTTTTAACCAAAAGTGACAACAGGATTGTTTTGAAGTTTTTTATTGTTTTTTCAAGCACACAGATATGCCAGAACTGCACCGGCTTACATATTTCACAAATAAATATAAACCAGATCCAGAGTGAAGCACATATAATATAACCAAATGATGCTACATAAAGTCTTATAAGAATAGGTCTACAGGGGGAATGTATAATGGTGCTTTGAGCTAAATGCTAATGTCAGCATGCTTACATGCTCACAGTGACATTACTAACATGCTGGTGTTTAGCAGGTGCAATGTTTACCCTCTTCACCTTCTTAGTGTAGTGTATTAGCACGCAAACATTATCTAATTAGCACTAAACACAGCTTAGACTAGGCATCAGCTTAAGCTTAGCACACTTTAGGCTGATGAGTAATGTCATTAGTTTTGCAAACATTTGGTCATGAGCCATTACAATTACATTTTGACCAGACAGTGGCACTAGAACGTTAAGGTTAAAAACTGTTAATTATGAGGGTGACATGAATATGTGTACCAAATTTCATGGTTATCCGTCAAATAGTTGTAGAAATATTTCAGTCTGGACCAAAGAGGTGCAACAGCTGACTGACCTAGACTGGCCTGTCCCTAGAGCCATGCTGCTAGCATGGCTAAAAATAAAGATTCACATACCTTTATATAAATATATTTTAGACCTTCATATCTACAACAGATTTTGATTATCTGTAGACCAGAATATTTCAGGATTTGAGCCATCTCATGCTTTTAATTTACACTAAACTAACAATATATTAGTTTGAAGCTTAATCTAAATTCCCAAAACAACAATGGTGCCTACCCTTCTCTTCATTGGTTGCACAGTCTATTCACTTTTTGCTCAAGTTTTTGGCATATTTACAATGTTGGCTGTTGGTGTTCATTTTTCAGAACAATTAAAGTGGCGCATAGAGTCAGTGGCCACTGGATGCCAAGACATCCCAGGAATCTGGCTGTCCATCAGACAGCTAGGATGGGTTGCAAAGCTGTTTGTACCACAGATGGCTGATCAGTAGAACTGACATCCCATTTCTCTCGCCTGGCACTGTCACTGTGTCTCATCACCATTCCCACTTGAGAGTAAGGGTGTGTGTTTTTTTTGACATGTGTGAAGGTGTGTATTTATTTGGGGGGATTGTTGATTTTGGAATTTTCAGCAGGTAAATGTGAGCATGTTTGTATGGATGTTTGACTTGGATTATGTATGAACACAACACATTTTGATGCAGTTGAAGATAAAATGTACACACACACACATAGTTTTGTACAAAGCATATAGAGAGCAGAACATATTTGAGATGAACTGTAGGGGCTCACCAGTGAGTTGGGATATGGGTGGAAAAGCAACACTAAAGCATAGTAATCTGCATTCCCCTTGCTATGTGTGGATTCGGTCAGACTGAAACCGAGAGACTCAGAGTTTGGCTACATGCTGGGAGGGTTTCAGAGGAAAGTCCATCTGTCTGTCTTTCCTCTCTTTGGTGGAATTTCACACAGGAGTATAGCTGTGCATAGTGCTCGCCAGCAGGGTAGTTGGTGGACAAGGAGTTTGTTTGATTTTAATATGTGAGAGGAATTGTAGGCCCTAAAACTCCTCAAAACACAAAATGGTTAATCATTCTAGGACTTTATTATGCTGGTAATATTGTAATAACAGTGTAATGTAATACTGTTGTTTTTCTTCCTTACTGTTGTTTTTTCTTCCTTACTTATTTACAACAAGGGCTTAATGGCAGATATACTGATATGTAAAGTGCAAAATCTTGCACCAACTTTGAAGCATGAAGCCTGAAAATGAAAAGCAAAATGTGTTGCTGTCTGACTAACTTTGGAGCACAGTGTATTGTTATTCTTTATTCTTGCAGCATGTCTCAAAGTCAGCTCGCATTTTTCAACTACATGTAATGTCCTAATAATTGATATAGTTTGACCTGTCTTTTGGTTCTAGGTTTATTAGGGCCTTCTTAAAGGCAAGCTGGGCCACCAGTAGCCATGCTGGCATCTATGACATTTCTTCTCATCAGCCTGCTCTGTGTCAACCAGCTGCAGCATGGCCACACCATGGACATTTCATCAGGTCAGAAACTCTTCGATGAACCGACATACATGACATAGCAACATCACGAGTGCTTATTCTTTAACTTCTCTGTTGTACTTCATGTGTTGTAACTAAGTCAAAGTATTAGTTTATTGTTCTCTTATGATAAGACTGTTTCCATGACTATGAGTTGTAATATTTCATTGGGATTATTCACTACGAAACATGTTTTGCAAATGTACTTTAGAAGCGACAACCATGAACCCCCAAAGCCCATTTTGATGTCCACGTATAAGAGCAGTTTGCACACTGCAGGTTAATCAAAATGCTGGTGGGCACTATACTTATGGGAATATATGAGTATATATGAGAGAGTTGGTCATCCAACTCTGCTTACCTGAACACAAGGTATGAGGTATTAAGACTTATCTTTCAAGGTGCAAGCTTTGGGTCTGAGTGGATGAGAGAAATATGAAAAAATAAACCTCTTTACCAATACTAAACTGTCTTAATGGCACAACTTCAGCACCTCCTGAGTGTAGTTATACTGACCTCTTGTGGCTGAAAACATTAAGACACAGAACTCAGTATGTACAGTATAATTGTTTTCTTTCTTTGATTGAAAAATCTTGATTTGATTGAAAATGTTCATGAAATACCCAGAGTAATGCTGAGGGAGAGTTTTCACACTACAATCAATCTGAATGTTCTTTTACTTCTATTCTTTGAGTTTCCATGTCAAGTTTTCAGCTCTGCCTTCATACTGGTCTTTGTGTGCAAACTCTTCTTTTGTGCTTGTTTTTCCTCTACCTGCATTTATTTCAAATAAAACAAATCTAATTGTTTCAGTCATATCTGTGATGATGAGACACAGTACGCATAAAGACCAGGTGTAATTGCCACAGGCAGAATGTAATTATTTGAGAGGAGAAAAAGACAAGTAGTTGTTCATGAGAGGTTTAATGCTTCACTTAATAAGATAATTAACAACATACAGTGCCATGGCCAGCTTTATAACATGTCAGTAATATCATGCCATGTATAATAATGTCCCAATATTATTATTTATTTCATGCAGTTTTGTTTAGTTCATTCAGGTTTTGGTTGATTTTAAGTCAAATTATTAACTTTTTGTCATAGGTTATTAAATAGCTACTTCTTTGGCTTTAACTCCAGTGACATGATGAAGTGGTGGCACCCTCTAGTGGTGTATTTTTTTTAAAGAAAAATATCCATGAATATAAGCCATATAACAGCCTAGCACCCAGGGGTGCTTTTGACTCTTTGGCACACAATATCATGGTTGGTGCATGTAATGTAATGGCGCATAGTACACATATTTCAGATTGTGTTAATAATTTAATGACAAACAATTTTAATTCTCAGTAATCTTAAGTGCAAAAGGTTTATTGGCTGCTCAGCTAATTTTCCATTAGCTGTCTGTATTTTCAAAAGTGTGTTGTGTTAGATTCATTTTCTGCTTACACAGAGATCGTGTTCCTCCTGTGACTAAGACATGAAAGCAATCATACTCCTCACCTTTCTGTGACTGCTTGATTAAATTTGTTTACACCTCACAGTGTTGGCATTACAAAAATGTGCTTCCAGAGCAAATTGTATTCATCTTAGTGGCAAGGGAAATATCTCTGAACCTTCATGTATTTATAAAACAATCTCAAACTAACTCCAACTTGATGAGTCATCATTTAAATCAAACTGAATAATACCCCAGTTCCCCCTTTCTTCAGCATGACTACTCCTTTAAACTTTCCACATCATTCATCCATAAGTGAGGTTTATTCATTTAGATTATTGTTCATGTTTAAACTTAGGCCACATAAGAAATGCGTTTATGTTGCATATGGACAAGTTAACCAAATGTGTAATGCTCTTTTCATTGTGTTACCCACTGTTGTGTTTCCAATACAAACAGACACAGATAAACACAGAGGGAACCGTGAGGTCATCACTCAAACACCTGCATCTGAGCCTGCAACAGAACAAGACAACAGCCTTGGATACAAAGGTACGGTCCATGTGCTAAATGTGATTTGTGCAAATTCACTCGATAAGTAACAGTAATCATTCTGTCCTTTAACAAACCAATGAAGAGCTATGCTGTGTTAATGAAGTTTAGGGCTTACTGCCTATAGCTGTCTACACAACATATCCCTGCCATTCTTCAGTCTCTTGTCATGCACCATGTTGTTGCCACTGCAGTCTGTGCTGGTGTTAATCCAGCAGTAGGTATTATCCTGCCCCCTCTTTATGTTTCTTACAGCAGAATATGCTATTTCTTCTCTTGTTATTTTTTCTTCTAGTTTTGTCATTCATCAAAAATAACAGATCTGTTATTTGTTCTGTTCCTAAGCAGCCTAGTTTCGGTTTCCATTCGATCTGATAAAATGCTTTTAAAGAAATGTCTGAAATAAGCCTCGACAAAGCCGTCAGTGAGTAAAGTGGTGCTTCAGGTTGTGCTGATTCTGTATTTGTCCTTTGAAAGATAGAGTGGTGAACCCAATTCCCAGGAAGAGGACTATGTTTCCTTTTGCTGACAAAGACTGTAATACCACTTAATGCCAGTTCAACAGCTGCAGACCTCAAGTACTGTGTCTAAAGCCAACACAGTTCAATCCCCTCTCCGTTTGCTTTGACATTTTATGGTGAGGTCTCTGACATGGGATGTACTAGGATAGAACAAAGTAAAACGTTTAAGAGTTCTTCTGTCTCTGTAGCCTCCATGGTGTTGGTAGATGACAAAATACTACTTATATGCTGAAGTTCTTCTGACACCTGGAGCAAATTTAAGTGACAGGAAGAAGAAAATGAGAGGCCAAAATAATTATGTTTTCTGTCTTTTATCTCTAATGGGCACTGTGAGGATGTTTTTTTTTTCTTTTATGGAATCTAAATTGGAGCTTTTACTGGCTTCTATTTGATGTAGTTTATGTGGAGCTAATGGTTGAAAGAGGGATTTTTGATCTGTCTGTGTCCTCTCTCAAGATAAGAAGCTTTTTTTTTTCATACATAAAATCTTTGCGGCCCAGTGGGAAAAAAATATAACAGTGACATTGTGAGTAATTGAAAGGTCGTCTAACAGTCTTAACGACTGATAAGACCATCCGGGTTGCTGCAAGTTTGTCAATTTGGAGGGAGATTGAGAAAGAGAAGAGGTATTGCATCAGCTTTTCCAACTGGGATGTGGATGTTGAATGCAAAGGCTGTCTTTCATTTTGCTTCAACACTTTGTATGACCCTGAGCAACTGTAGTGATGTGCAGTGAGTGGCGCTGACAAATAAGTAAAGATATAAACGAGTGGAGGTAAATGAAAGAGCCAAAGAGCTGTCACAGATAATAGGAAAAGGGGAGAGTGGAGAATCAACATGAAAAATAGAAGCTAGAATGGGGAAAACTATAATGTATTGAAAGCAGTTAATGGCAGTGATGTGTTACATACACAGCCATCATGGATACGGCCACACATTCCATACAACCTACTTGCCCAAGTTATAAAAATCTGCATTTAACTCCACATATCAGGTACGGACACATCATTTCAGTACGGCTGGACAGAACAGTCACCGGTAGTCAGGGACAATGGCCCAAGTTTGTTTCTCTTCGGAGATTCCAAATTATTTATTCCTTCATAAATATATTTTGGATTTAGGTTTGTGCTTTTTGGAGCTATTTTCTTCCCTGGCTCAGACCCAACCACACAGCTATTTTGAAGTGAAAGAAATAAATAAAAATAGGTCTCAGCACTTGGCAAGGTTTCCTTCAAATCCTTGCCATTTCATGTGCTGTGTTGCCATGAAAACATGCAAGTCTTTGTGTCCATTTTTCACCATCTGTTCCCTGGAAATATTGGTGTAGGAGATGCTTTGGAATGTGACCAATTGCGAAATGTTTGATATAATTCACAAACCCTGCATTTAGCTGTGTGCACTGCACCTGTTGTTGAAAACACACATGCAAAAAGCAATAGGTCTACTGGTAAATCTCTATCCTCTCGTTATTTGTGCTAGTTAGCTTATTCTATCAATGTTATGAAATGAGACTAATTATGCAGTTATTATATGACCATGTTGTCCTCTATTACTGTTGCAGTCATTCAGTCTCAGCCAACTGGGCTGTTAGAGAGTCATATAGTAGGGGTAATATTTATTCGGAAGAGATATAATAGTGTGAACAGGGACCCTTGTTGATTGTCTCAGGGAAAAAGAAACACAATAGCAATGCACAGCAAAGCATTATGACTGAGTAATTGGGAAAAGACAACTGTACACATATTTCAGTGCATTTCTTTTCCTGCAAACATTGAACTGCATATGGGAAATGCGAGAAGGCAAAGGTGTTTTTCAATTAAAAAAATAGAGCTGATTTTGTATAAAAGCAGAAACATGCTCCTAATGAGACTATAATTCCCATATTTTATTGGTTGTTTACCAATTGTGATGGCTTGGTTTCGAGGGCTGGCACCATTCAGCAGAGCCACCAATGATTCACAATGGGCAATTAAAGGATTTGAGGCGTGAGGGCTGAGTTTCTTTTAAAAATTATGCATATACTTGACATATTAGCATCTGACTGCTTGTTTCACTGAGGACAAGGTACTCGGTGTGGAAGTGGACAGAATTAGGATGCAAAACAGAATTTTAACCATAATTTGTAACAGCCGTAGACGAAGACATGTATCATGTACAACAGGCAGTGTCATGAACAAGTTGCTGGGAAAAATCCAGTGCTGTACTGTAAGGTAGGCAATACAAAATGACAAACAAAGCTTTACACAATGAGCTTTTCCTTTACTCAGGACCATTGCCTTCACACCAGACTGTGTTACAGCTCTGCAGCCAGCAGATGGAGTGCTGACCTAAAAAGGACATTTCTGACGTTCACTAGGTCAAAAATTTAACTATAACGTTTAAAGTACATTAATCCTTCGCAGTTCAAAATTTATTTTATTTAAGTAGAGTATCACTCAGGCTATGTGATTACTTCAACATATTTGATATCAAGACATAATAGGCATTACATTTCTAATGCACTTAAAATGTCATCTAATTTCCCAGTGGTATATTGAGAGGTCAGAGGGTGAAAACGTGATCGATTGTTGTCATCGAATAAAGCACAGTGCTGCTGCTGCCCAGTCTGGATGAAGGCACATTATACTGGCTCATTAAGAATACCCTTTTCCTATATGTGCAGCCTGGGCTGCTCCCTTTAGGCTTTTATAGAGATACAGTGAAAGTGCACGCCCCTCTATCTTGATAAGAAGATAAAAATAGTATAAATCATACATCAAGATCACATTATGCTCACTTTTAACGGCAGACACACTTTAAATGTTAAATACATTTTCGTTTGGGAATTAAATAGTTCATAAAGGCCAATCTTAACCTATTTGATAATGATGAACACTTTGAACAAAGCGTTTAATTTGTGCAGCCAATTGGATTCATATTCTACTGCAATTTAATAAGAAACAGCTCGACTTACATTTGTGGTACTTAATATTGTGGCACATTGTCTACTATATTAAATCTGTTGGATATTACAACTATAACATCCACATCCCATAGTTTGCAGTATGTTTTATATTCTCTAACATTTACTTGGCTGCTGTAGCCTGGACCTTTTTCATAATAGGCGAGCTTAATGCAAACGTTAGTGGAGCTTCGTGTTGTGAATGTATCCTTGTGCGGTTAAATGGTGCCTGACTCACAGGAATCTCGTCTGTACAACAGAAAAGCCTCTGCCTGAGTAGGAAAACCAAACCAGCGCTGAGCGCAGAGACGCACGGCGCCTCATCCAACCAGCGCCAGTCCCACGAAACCGGAGTGAAAGAGGGGGAAAGTACGCATTTAAACCATTAAAGTGACTGGAACCGGACGCTTCTGCTCTTTTGGATTCTTGTGCTTTATTCAGCCGCGGAAAGCTTCTTTTTAAGTGGATCTAATAGTGAATCTGATCACCGATGAATTCCGCGAAGTTATCAGCATTTGGAAGTGAGGAGTTCGCCTGGAGTGGAGAAAATCCAAATAGTGTTGAGTGTATTACTTCTCGACCGCAACGATGCCTCCGACTGATCTGAACTTTGATTAAATAGAAAACCACCCTCTGAGGAGCTGCTCTGAACATTATTATCTGTATTATTGCGGAGTTCAGCAACTCGTCCACCATCCTCATTAGCGGCTTTGCAGCAGAAGTTGTGATTTAGATGAAATAGACAACACAAAGCGCATTCTAAGTGTGGATTTACACCGTTTCCAGCTGCTCTTGAATGATGCCTGCCTGTTTCACGGGAATATACTGTCTACTGGCATTTCTACACATTTGTTCAGGTATGAGTTGGCTGGCGTGTTCATTGCCAATACAGTTTTTCTTATGTTTGGAAATGTGTTGCCTGTGTATGTAGAAAGATTAATTAAAAAAAAGATATAGAATAGAGAGAGAAACGAGAGGAGATGATGAATATGCTAAGTTTGATCTGTCACGGTACCCTGCGGGTATTCTGGTCACCCTCTCTCTGTGTAGCCAGCAGTATCAGTATGTGGCCCCTGACCCATGCTGTGTGCTGCCTCCTTGCTGAAAGTGACCCATCTATCTGTAACCCCTGATACAGTCCAATGAAACACAGCTTCTTAAGCAGCTCTTATCACACCAGTGGAAAGTTAATTGCCATAATAAGGTTTATGTGAGATCATGTTGTTTTATGCATAGGATAGGATCAAGGGCATGTCCAAATGCATGTGAGGAGTCAAAGTAGGACATCCACTATGTTATCATCCTCAGTCCTCAGTGAGTGCATACATCACATGAGCTGCAGGTTAATGAGGAACAGAGAGACTCCACTTGAACAGTCCCTTTGCACCAGTCAGACCAGTGAGGATGTATTATTTCCACTGGGTGGAAATAAGGCTCTCTGCTCTGACAATGTCATAGTTACTGCATAGTCGATTCAATACTAGATAATTCTGTCACCACACATCTAGTCTCAAGGTTAAAATTGAAGAAACATTTATATAAATTAATGTATTTATTTGAGAAGTTAAGAGATTCAGATGCATTTATTTTTGTTTCCTTTATATTTAACTTAATTTTTCATTGTGCCAAGTCCAGAATACACTCCAGTAGGACAATTATGTTGTGTGGAAATCAGAGCTACTGTCCCAAAACATGTTTACTGGGTGAAATCTGAGACTGAGCCAGAAAGAAAACCTTTGGATTAGAAATGGAGTGTGCCAGCCATATAAGTGCTATCTCTCTGCTGAAGGGTCAAGGTTCATTCCAGGAAAATGAACTCCAGGATAACATTGATATAACACTGATATTGCAGGTGGTGGTTGAGGTTCACATGAAAAGTTTTTGTTGGAGTGCTGACAACATACTTTCTATCCAGGATTTATTGGCTCACAAACACTTTCCTTTAGGCTTTATCACATACGCAGCTGATATTGTTCCAGTCAAGCAGCAGACCTCACAGGTGTAGGTACACTATGATAAAATAGGGCAACAGCTACAGTCACATAGATTAATACTTTGTACAGATTGGGAAGTTTCAGTCCACATATTATTAAATAACAATATTTTTACATATGCACCTGCTGAGAATGAGAATGGGCTGGTCTGCAGCGATGATTGTTAGAGGTTTGAGGGCTGAGGCTAAATACAAGGGACAACAGCAAACCAAATAGAGAATAATGACTAAATCTCTCTCATATATATATATATATATATATATATATATATATATATATTTTAACCCTAATGTACTGTTTTATAATGTTGTTTTTAATTTTTGTTTTCAGTACTATAGGCAGCAGTTTGTTCTTAACAGGGAATTAGACCAATACTTTCTTACATATTGGGTTTTAATAAGATCAGAAGAAAAGCAAATAAAGCATTTAAGAAAAATAGGGAACTATGAAGAAGTAAAACTAATTTCAGCAAAACTAGGGTTAAACTACTGAGAAGATTTTAGCCTGAACCTGAAGTAGGAAACAAACAAAACATACAAAATTATATTTTTTGTCATAATATTCATCTGTAATTTAAAAAAAATCATACAAACATTCCTGAAACTACAGGGAAAGATACACAAGAAATCACAAATGTTTTTCAAAAGTCCTTCAAATTCCCTACTGGCGCCCGTCTTGTTCAGTCTGTAAGACAAAGACAGCTGTCAGTAACATAGCAGTAACAATATGTTTTCAACACTAGAGCTTTTTTGACACTGAGTGATGGCTTTATTTTTCCAAGCTTTTTGCTCCTATGATGGCTGAAGTAATGTGCCAACTTCAGAGTACATGTGGGTTAAACACAACCTCATTCCTCACACTTTCCAAACCAAAGATAATGCACTGAATGTTCTGTCTAGCTCCTCTGACTATAGCAGCAGTGGTACAGTTTTACAGCCTTCAACTCTTTTCTTAAATTTCAGTGGTGACTCAAAAGAGGAAACATACTAAGGCTTAACTATCCACATCAAGAGCACAAAAATGTGTATGACACCAATTTTCCAGTTCGTTTCTATAAATTTCCAAACTGACAAACTTAGATCAACCACCCAGTCCAGAGCATTTTATGAGTACTCTAGGAGGTTTGTGTTTCAGTCAGAGGTGTTGTCCTGTTGCATATGGTACTTTTAAAGAACGGTCTCTGATCCTTCTACATAATGTGAATATGTTCATTTGCAGTCAAATTTGCACCGGAAGCACCCCTTCATCACAACTTTTCTGAAACTGCAAATAGCAAGCTAGCAACATATACTTCAAAGTCCAATAAAATATTTTTATTGCTTAATTGCTATGGCTTTATTCACTGAGCCCTGACATGAAACTAAGTATCTGGGTTTCCAGTATGGAATAAGTATTCAGTGCTCTTCAACACTGGGAGCTTTTTCTCTCTACAGTGTTCTTTGGTAAACTGGTAGAGTAGATACATTTCTCTTGAGACTCTTCTTTTGGCTAAAGGACCAGTGCAGTGGACCAGACCTCTGACAAATGCTCACTGACAGACTTCTGACAAATTCTCACTGATTGGCCCAGCGCACTGCAGGTTTTTGCCAAAAAATGTGTCGCAGACCTTGTGAGTCAGAGGATGTGATAAGGTGTACAGTAAATTTACATAGCAATGCCCCTTGTGTGAACCTGTGAGTGCATGTGTGTTTATCACATCCATATCCCACCATAGATTACAGGGATTTTAGAAATCTGTATACGACATAGCTGGGAGAGCTGCCAGGCTTACACACCTGTCCTTGAAAATGATCCTTGCTTAATAAATTGCAATCAAAATGATTACAGGTGTTTGATATATACCAAATCACTCCCTTGTCTGGTATTCTGTACTGTAGCATAAAAAGCATACAATGGTCCATCATTAAAGCCTTGAGCTCTTAAAATTGTTTGTTGAGTGACTTAATTGTACAGAGAGGGGGAACCTGGAACTCCGCCTATTTGAGAGTTTAATCTCCGCATAATAAATCTGCCAACAGTAATAGCATGATACATAATAATCTAAATGGTTGCCATTAAAAGCATATGCTCACTTCGAGATGGCTTTGTCCCTTTCATCACACAGATCTTAATTATGCATCCCCAGAGTGATGCTGTGACTTGCCTCGCCATTCTACCTGTTTTGTTTGATGGTCTGTAAACACTGTCTAAAAAAGGAACCGGGGGAAAATAAAAGAATAGCCTGCATCCTGTATTTCTTTTTTATGATGGTTGTCTCACAACTGTGCTTTCAAACTCCGTTTTGTTCATATTTTAGTAATAACTGCAACTAAGCCAATAGCTAGGTTAATAACTTTAGCAATAAATAACGGAGGTCCTCTGAGGCTTATTTTAGTTTGAGATCATCTCATCCATGTGTTGCCAGCAGAGAAGTAAGTACAAGAGGGGCTTAGAGACCAGCAGAACACAGCCTAATTCCATCACTGGTGTGTGCAGCAACTCCACAGGGAACAGTTTGACTGAGACATCTGGCTGGCCCGCTGGAGTTAGTTGTATACAGGTCAGAGTTCACGTGTACTTACTCATGCTGCTTTGGTGACTGACACTCATGGCTGCAAGTGGTTGACTGTTGTGATCCAAAATACTACACGACACAGAATACTGGACCTTACAGTAAGTAATGATGGCCTGATTGGGAGAAGCTGGTTTGCCGTGTCGTCCCCTAAGCTAACAAGACTCCCTGCAGTCTTTGTGATGGTGACAGTGATGAGCTGACGCTCACAACTAATGAGAACTTCTTCGCTATGGATGATGGGGCTGATAGGACATATTTTTATACCAACGAGGCTTCCTTTGTTGGTTGGATGGAACTTTCAGATTCCCTCTGTTGTTCCTTAGAAATAATGTGACTAACAAGCTTCACTGGAGACCAGTTTGGTTGGAGAGCATCTCCACTAATGTCGTTTATTTGTTGGAAATGTGTGGGGTAGGAGTAGAATAAGAAAAAATGTATTCACAATGCAGCTCCTGTCTGCTTCATTCAACCTGACTGAGAATTTGCTGAAATTACTCGGGTTTCAAAGAAAGGTGTGCTGGTGCTTGCTAATTTAACATCTATTCTTTCATTCTTTGTTGGCACAGTTAGCAAATTGCTTTTTCAGCTCTAAGTGACTTTAAAGTTTTTAAGCTATTAATATTTTTCTCACCCATCATTGGAATCCATCAAACCTGATTTGAGGTTTATGTCTGGACTTCATATGCTGTTTTTATGTGTCAGTATTTAAAAAAAAAGAAGTCTGAATGAACACCTCTATCCTTGAATTATTTGTCTATTGACATACAGAGCATCCACAGAGTCAGCCCATATAGAATGTATGAGCTCATGATAAATTCACGTTGTTTGACACTGGTGTTTTTTAGGTTGTTATTAGCTGAAAAATACTCTTGAGAACTCTGTCCACCAGGAACTGTTGAGACTGAATTACTGAGACTGTCTGTTGTCTCTCAAACCCCCACAGATGTTGCTGCAATTGTTTGGTTCTGAGTGAATGTGCATAAATACATATGTAATGGTGTTAGCGTAAGCTTGTCTTTAATGTGTGTTTCGGATTGTGTGCTGAAAGCTGTGATTCATGATTGCTTCCCTTGTTTACTCTCTTGTTTCCTGTGGTGCTGTGAGACAGAGCACAGTTGCCAGGCCTGTGGGACTGAAGCTAGCGAGAGCTTTAACAAGTGCCTGTGGGCCTGAAGTTCATAGGTCATTGCACCTTCACACAGACATGCACATACGTATGGACACATTCCAAGACACACATAGCCACATAACTCCTCATTTTGAAGAGGATCGATTACTATCTGCCTGCCCTACAAAAGTAGCAGGTTCCTCGCCTGGGGGATCCACCCACACTCCTACTATACCTTCAGCCTTTCCTATCACGCATTTCTGTGAAAAAGAATCATAGCATAGTTCATCTGTCAGTCAGCTATTCAATTGTGTTGACTGACAATCTCATATTAAGACACAGTAGTGTCTTCATTAGGTGCAATGGCAACTCAAGCATGAACTAAAAAAAATAATATAGAAATAAAAAAAAAAAACAACTTGACTGTATCAAGCAGTGATATAGCAGTTCAAGTATAAAAGCATGTATCAAGCATTTAATTTAAATATTAAACACACAAACAAGTTTTACTGCATCCTCATTGCATCAGTAATGTATTAAATCAACCATGCACAGTTTGTACTAATCAAATGTGGTAATTAGACAGATAAAAATGTGGTTGTGTCTAATTATTGTCATCTTAAGTTGATTTATTTAATTTTTTACTGTCACTTTGAGGTGCTGCCCTCAATGCCCCCCCCACCACCAGCACCATCATCTAGATAAACTAGCTTCTAAGCCAAGAAATTCCCTTGGGTTTGTGGTTTTCTCCGGGCTGTTTTTACTCTTTTGCTCTAAGCTTCCTTTCCTGAGGTCAGTGTCCAGCTATGGCTGTGTGCTGAGGCACTCTGGATAATTACTTCTGTAGATAAATCTACTCTTTCACAGTCTTGAGGCTTTATAAGTAATTGTAAAGACAACCCACACCTGCAATGTGTGGTTGATCTGTGAATCCAGCTTGTTTCCTCCTTTCACTGAGATGGGCTGACACTGGCAGATTGTTTCTTTCTCAGACAAACTGTGCAAAAGCAAAGAGTTGTACCCATGTGACCCTACAACTTGTCCATCAATGACTGAAATGGTACAGTGGTTTCTTTCAGAATGATACTGTATGGTATTCCTCAGGGATTTTTGGTTTAAAAGTAATTGGGTGAATTCATATTTTGAAAGGACAGCTTTAAAGGTCATGGCAATAGTATCACCTCAGATGCTTCTTGAGGTTACATCTGTGTGAACTGTCTCCTCTCCAGTCAGGCAGCTAATAATCAATAGATAAATATGCTTTCTATCTTTCACAGTATTTCACTTTCACGCTCAGATACAGCCAGAGATGTATTCTCACACAAAAACACACATATCATCAATTAGGCTGACTATTAAACCTAAGATTAGCTAAAAAAAAAAAAAAGAATGGCTCAGTATTGTGATGGAACACATCAGTAGTGCGCATTATCCCTCCGCCATTTCCTCAATCCTTCTCATCTCTCTCCTTCATTCGTCTCATGTCTCACTGACAGGGTTCAAAGCCCTCTATGTGAAGACTGTAGCATAAAGAACTATTTTCCCACTAGAGCATCTCTCACTGAAGAGCCCAAAACATGCATAAATTGCCTTAATTAGCAGATCTATTCTTAGCTGGCATTTGTATTGCTTTAGAATGGGATTCCCAGATAAGCAGGAGTAATCACTGAGGCTGATGGCACTAAAAGTTTTGGTAATGGTTGGATTTACAACCATCCAGCTGTGATGCCTTTATCTGAACCTGTAATAAGGCAGGAATGTGAGTGCAGTATTGTGGTATTAGATAATTAATTGATAAATCAGTAATTAACGGGACCACTACATAATTAGTGTAATGCTAAATGCTTAAGGTTGTGTTATAGTTTTGGATATGTCACAGACTTGACAGCTTGTTATACTCAATAAAAAATTGGAACTAGGGCTGTGAGTTAATTTGCAGGCTTCTAAATATAAATGGTGAGTTTGATGTAGTGTATTGTAAATGGATGTAAGGCAGTATGGACAATGTGTTGTAAACATTTAGAGGAGAGATTTCCCTTACTCAGTTTCTTGAAAGATTCCAAATGGTGTCCTCTTATGGAAAAAAATGTGAATATCCTCCAAACATATCTTGGAAGAAGTGGAAGTTAAGCGGGACTACTCATCAGGCTGGGTATTTCCTGACACTGGCATAATGACAGATGCATGGGGTCAACTCCAAGAGCCAATGGGGCCATGTCATGGGAAATTACTAATTCATTCATTGTTCAGTTCAATTGGCTGTCAAAATAATTGATTATGAATCATTTTTTAAGCATTAAACTGAGTAGTTGGGGGTTTGATTTTATGACATTTGTTCTAATATTAAAACGGATCAGAACACATGTAAATCAAACCCATTCCTTAACTTGGCTCATCAGATCCCAGTAAGAGGTAGTAAGCCTTCAGTGAATGATGAGGGAGAGAGGGCATACCTAATGTAACCAGAGGTTGACGTTGGAATGCAGCCTCTCTAAGCATCTGGAGCCTTTTGACATACAGTCTCATTAGCTGGTGGGTGATCCAGTGGGAGATATTTGTACTATGTAGGAAGGAATGATGTTGCACACAATATGAATGAAATATGTTGTCAAAAAACACATAACTTTAGTCTGTGTTTATCTGTTTGGTTTATACATGGCTTCCAAAGCTGATTTGATACAGGGATGAACAGTCTCCGACAAATACATAAAATGTTGTAAGAGCTGAGAAGTTATGCAGTATGTAACTGGGTTAGGTTATACCATTGTCTTTGAAACTGTAATTGCCACCACTGCAATATTCCAAGCATCTTGACAGTATTTCATCTACAGTATCACAGTTCTTTTATTACTTTTCCTTCCTGCTACTTCTGATGTCTCACTGACAGTTCTCAAGGAAGCATGGATCTTATTTTTTCCCCACATTCATCAACAGTCTCCAAATGTTATATCTGCTAATTCAGCTCCAGAGTTTGTGTAAGTAAGATTGAAACTTATATGGTCAAAAAAAGATGGTGCATGCAAGCTGTACTTTCTTACAATCCATTTTCTCTCTTGCCGTGCAGGGTTACAGTGTAGCCGAAGGCCTTCTTTTGGAAGTCCATATAACTAGGGGTTGCTGAGTGGCAAGAGAGCCAATGAAATGCCTCAGGTTAGTGAGAGAGGAAGATGGAAAGAAAGTGCGGACAGGGATAATGTCAAGGTGTTCGAAAGAGGGGAACACAGAGCCGTGTGGTCTTTACAGATACAGTCTTTGGTTGTGTTTTGAAATACAGTAATTAACTCATGTTCAGAATGTCTATGTGAACGCATAGAGATAAAAGGAAACTTCAGACAGTCATTAATCTCTGAGACATGTTGTTTCCGTAGCCTGTGATTTTCCACTGCAATAAGAACTAAAAGAGCAGACTTAAGCTTTACTTCCAATCAACCAAAATACCTGCACTGTTTTGCTCACTTCAAACAGTTTCTTTATTGCTGCAAGATTGTTATCAAGTGTGTCCTGTAGCCAGAGTTTTAAAGCTGTTTTATTCCAAAACAGTGTTGATTTGGCAATGATATTTATGAGAATTGGTTGCCCTCAGCTTTTTCTCTCTTTTTTTTTTTGACAAACCATTTCAGTTACATTTAACAGACAAATGGAACCTCTCTCTTAATTAGCAGATCATCAGCTGTTGCAGAGATTTTCAAATTGACAGCAAAGGTTTGCACTCTTACAACAATTTATTAGAACAACAATTTACCTCAGAAACACCACTTGAAGCATTTTTGTCACAATAAAAAAGCAAATGATGGCCACAGCTCTTTTTGACCTTCAAGCTCAATCCATATAGCAAACCAAGCTGGAAAGCTGGACCTTAACCATATACCTTAAGTCAACAAGCAGCCCTGTGCCAGCATTTGTGATCAACAGCAGGACTACAAACAGTGCCAAATAAAAAGCTGTTCATACAGATAAATTCTCAAATGAATACCCAGATGAGCAGTTTCAATCACCTTTGTAAAATCTCTTGCAAAAGCTTATCAAAGCTTGAGATTTAAACTTTTCATAGAAAGAAAGGATTGAAGAAGTCTTTCCATTAAGACTTCAATCCTTCATGACAAACATGGAAATGAAAAGCAATTTGTCAAGAACACAGAAGATTTGCCCAGTGGAGGTGATTGACACGAGCAGGTTTGCAGTGAAAAAAGAGGTTAGGATATTATGGAGTTCCAGAAGCTGGTTCTCATCCTCACTGAACTCTGACATCTTGGCTTTTCCCACTGTAGTGATTTATTGCTGCTTGTAGTATTGCTTCTTCCTACAGGTAATAGACTGATGTCTGAAAAATACAATATAAGAATGGGGTTTGGAGGGTAATCTTTTTCCTTGTCTACACTCCATTGTTAATGAAACTCTGAGCTTTATGTATTAATTTAGTGATTCATGTGACTGAAATGTTCCCATCATCATTTTAAGACACAAACCTTTGGAATGGGGAAGACTCCCGTTTGTTTGGTTCTTTCCATAATCTTTTGGCCACTGTCCAACTCAACTAGCAGATTGCATTGGAATAATAATAATAATAAAAAAAGATCTATACATACGCATGGTATGCATGTATACATATGCAGATAAATGTCTATCAAATGTAGATTTTTAATAGCAATTGCAGCAAGATCTAATGTTTAAAATGAGAACTGTGTTTTTATGAACGTAACAATGGGGCAGCAGCAGCTGTGTTTTGATAAGATTTGCATTTGGTTTCTTGGCTTGGCTGCTGCCAGTGCGTCAGATACCCATTGCTGTGTTTGAAACAGTCAGACCGCTGCCTCAAGATTTAAAACTGTTTTTAGAAACAACAAGTCACATTGTTACTTTGTGAAAAAAGAAGTAACAAGAGTAACATGCCATGCCACATCAGAATCCAATAGGCTTGACTGCGAGGTAACACAGTTAGACACCAACAGAAGTAGAGGGTGTAGCGACTAACTCAGATGTGGACAGAGATGTATTTGTATTAAGCTTTAGTAAAATGTTCTTTATTCTGCATAAAGAATTTGTGCACACATTGTACCGAGAAGCACTCAAGTCAAACAGGTGGCAGGCAGCTCAGATAGCAGGACATTCGTATCACAAGAAAGTGTGATATGCTATGCTCTAATTTTGAAAGAGAAACCAAGATTAGTTTAGATTAGCACATGGGAAAAAGTTAATATGTTCTTTCCAAAGTTGAAAAAAAATCACCGACCGGCACCCTTAAGCTGACTAATTAACACATTATATATCGGTTGTTATCTTGTTTGGGTAACATTTTATTGGCCCTAACTATGTTGCGTTGCAGTGACTTCCTGGAGTTTCTTTCTGTTCCCTGGCAGTGGATGACAAGACTCCAGGACCAAGAAATAATTATGACACTTAACTCCCTGTAAAATTACAACTTGTTTTTTCACGTTTCTGTTTGTGAAAAAAACTAATTAAATAAACAAGATATTACGTGTTATTTTGTGAGCTGCTGGCTAGATATTGTTTTAAAATGTTGGACAGAGCTAAGCTAAGCTAATCATCTTCTGGCTCTTGCTTTATACTTAATGGAGAGTGTGTTTCCCAAAATGTGGAACTATTCCTTTAAAGTCAGATGTAATCCAACTAGATGGGTATATACTACCAGGTGTAGAAAGCGGGTATTTGCCGATACTCTCCTACACTTGGCCTTATTGCAAGGCGAAATGCGACCCATCTTCCTCTTCTCCTATGCAGGTTCTTACAAAGCCATGAAAATGTCGATGAATCTACACAGTACTGACCTATAATCCCCTCAGGCTGAATATACCCTCTTATTAATGTCTATTAATGTCCTCTCTGACTTATAGAGTTAAAGCTATGTTTGGTTTCAGTTTCAATACAGTTCAAAAACATCCAGGGCTGTGTCCATTTATGCAGGCTCTTCATCACAGAGATGGTATTTAAGAGTGGTTGAGAGCGTGTGTTTATACTGTGATATTGTCCATTGCATATTTACAGTACATGTATGTTTCTGTGTTTGCATGCACTCATTTATGAAGTGAGTCCTCAGCCACCAGAGTGTCCTGTGAGAGGGCTTCAGTTTTATGATGGGTTTGGTGCTCTGGGCAAAGTCTCTCTCCCTTCACAGTATGACAGTCAGTTCACATCTGGGCTGCCACTACCAGGGGCGCAATTAAGACCGAAAACAAATGTAGGTCATGCAGACATGCACTTTTGACATGCAATGACACAGCATGAAGCTAATGCAATATTAATGTATTAATTCAGTTAGTTTAGCAAAGTACAATTTAAATAAAATTTATTGACTTACAATCCTCAGAGGAGATGAAAGAAACACAATAAACTACAGATGGTCAAACAGGCATTCTGTTTAACTGATTATATTAAAGACAACTTGAAACTTTTTACCGATGAGAAGATTAGGCATGTAAAACAGTAAATCACATATTTCATCACCACAAATAATGACTATATCAAAAAGTATGTAAGATTAACCAAAAGTGGATTTTTTTCTTTCATAATAATAAACTACCTCTGTGCAACTTCAGTGACTGCCCTATTCACTGGAAGTTTGACTTTTAAGCTCTGCCTGAATGATAATCAATGGTCTGTACAGCCACTTTGCTTTCCACTGAACATTTAATGGAGTGAGGATAAGCCTTTCAGATGGGCTGCTGGCCTTTCCAGGCAGCGGTGCTCATAAGGTGTTTATCACCACGAATACACGAGGTAAGCTCCTCACTATCACACACCTCAGCTTGTCAGTATATGAAAAGTGAAACATAAATGCTGACAGTATTTGACATAAGGGATTATAATTAAACAGTACTGGCATTCCTGAAAATATGCCGTGTGTACTTGACCAGCAATTCAGTTTATGTCTGAACTGAGCCCAAAAAATTATTATCAGATTCTTACAAATTTCAGGAATATTAATTGAAAGTAGCAATATGTATTATGCCCTCCATTACACAATGTGTGGTTTTGACTTGAAAAAACAAACCACTGCCTGTGTGTCATAGACAGCCTGATGGATTTATTCTCCAGTTAAAAATGTCCTGGTGACCTAGTTGGCTCAGATGTTTATTGTTTACCAGCAATGTCCTGGTTTGATTCTGTCCTGAGGACTTCATTGCTTGTTACCATAAGCATTTAACAGATGGTACCCCAAAGTAGATTTTTTTCATAAAATTGTATTATGACACTGTAGAAAATCATAGTTCATGATTCATGAAATAAATCAATATGTGTACAAAATTCTCAGTGAAAGGGGCTTCATAAAGTAATTTGATGTAAACATAAGGACCTTTTCAGATGTAGATGCAGAGACAGTTCGATATTCTTTCTATTGATTTATTAATCATTTAATCAAAAGAAAAAGATTGGCAATAATTTTGATTGTCTATTGATTAAGTGTCTTTTTTTAAGGAAAAATATGTTATTACAGTTTCTCAAATGTGAGGATTTTCTGCTTTTGGCTGGGACAAAACAAGTTATTTGAAGACGCTCTGTGAAATTGTAAAGGAGATTTTTCACTATTTTCTGACATTTTAAAGACTAAAAGATTAATTGATTAATTAGAAAAATAAATGACAGATTAACAGATAATGAAAAATCATTGTCTGCATCTTGTAATATGATTTCTTAAGCCTGCGTTGTGTTAATCTTGCAAGCAGATTCCTCATGCTTGCATTCCCACTCAGCTCATATCATGCCCTGAACATCTGGGTGCTGGGAGGTGTTATCATGTCCGTGACCTTGACTCTCCTCTCTGGGGGGGTGCTTCATTGTACATTGTGTTGTTGGAAGGGTGGTAGATGGAAGAAACACTGATTTATAATATTATAAGCAAAGTTTTTAATAACTTCCATCTAATTAACTTCACAAATGCAATTAAGGAGATCAAATGTATCAGCACTTAATGTAAAAGAGAGTGTGGTTACAGACACCTTGTCCTGGCCACACACAGGCATAGAAACGCACTCACATTCCTTCCACCACATACTTGAGTGAATGACAGTGTTCAACTGTTCCACTTAATTGTAGTTTATACAGCCTGAGAAAGAATGTCTGGCATTTATTGGTTCCCTGTGTTTTACTTTACAAATGAATGAGTGTGTGTGTACGTCTCCAAGAGATGAGCAACACAAGTAGTTTGACATTTTGGGGAAGTACATTTATTCGCTTTCTTGTGAAGAGTTATTAACTCTTGTCATTTAAAACGAGAAGATTGATACCACTCTCACGTTTGTCTGTTAAATGTGAAGTTAGCGTAGCTTAGCATGAAGACTGGAACAGCTAGCCTTGTTTGGTCCAAAGGTAAAAAATACTCCTACCAGGACCTCGAAAGCAAACTAACCAACAGGTTATCTTGGTTATTTAATCCCCAAAACAAAGCTGTGTTTTTTTTTACAGGGGGTTCTGACTTGAATGGGGGCAGCTAAGCTAAGCTAACTTTCTGGCAAGAAAGCAAATAGGCATATAAATGTCTAATTATTTTAGTTGATGTAGAAACAAATAATCTGTTGTGAAGTATATCAGTCAAATATCCGAATTTTGAAAGACATGGTGAAGATTTCCTATACATGAATTTAGAAGATGTGTTTCAGTAGCCCCGTTAAAACCATAATGACCACCAAACAGTCTAACACATCTATTTTTAACCTTCATAGCAACAAAAGACTTTATGCAGTTTTTGAGCTGGTCTGAAATATTCCTTTTTCCTATCACATTGTTAAACGGCAGGCCGATTGATATTAATGTCTATAGCAGACATTCATAATAATCATTTATGGATAATTGGTAAAGTTAACAGGGAAAGATGTGAGCTCATGTATGCTCATAATTTCTTGCTCGTTATGCTTCAATAAGGAGAAAATTAGTTTTAGGTGAACATATGGAAAGTTTTCACAATTTCTTCTTTGTGTGCATGTAAGCTTTTACTGTAGAGCCTGCAGAGTTTTATAAAACAGGTCCCTGGCCTGTCTTATAGCCCCTTTGATGTAGCACTGAATCCACATTAGTCAGAACTTGGCCTTAGAAGAGAGGATTTGTTGAATGTTTTGCTGACATTTCTGTATAATCAGATGTGCTTGAAATACCAAAGGTGGTGCAGTGATGCACAGCAAACACTTGCATAATATCATCCACTTATCACAGTTATACTTTGCTTCTGTGAGTTAAGTGTCAGAGAGTTAGACGGCTGTCTAGTCTGGGTCTGTGAAGTATATTTTAGGATGGAAATGCTGACAGCACTCATTTCTTATTCAGAGGCATGATTCATTCAGCTACAATTCATACTTAATCCACTATTTTTGTGTAATTGAGACTTTCACTGTACGTCATGTAGAAAAGTCGTAACATCAATCACCACTCTGACACTTGCTGACCAGTCTGACTTAAAATGGCATTTTTCTGAACTGACTAAAAATAAAACAACCTCAGTGTTTATTTAGTTCGGTTAAGTTGCCCTGCTGTACTCTTTGGTCCCATGGTGGTCTTTTGTCATGTCTGTCTCTCAAATGCTCTTTTAGTCTCTAAATCTTTCTATTGTAACATTTCATTTTGTTCTATCTAGCTTGTTGAGCTGGCCTTGGATAGTCGTCTGTTCAAACATGTGGTGTCATTTGACTTACAAGAGCAGTGCTGTGAACTTGGAAGCTTCTGGAAATCTCTGTCTCACCATTAAAAGTGTGGACTTTGATCCACGGTCTAGCCCATGGCTCACAAAAAAGAAACTAAATGTCTTTTACAGACTGAGACAAAGTGATTGCCTTAACAAGACATACAGTAGCTGTTCCATTTACTGCACACTCTTAAGTCTCCCACAAAATCTGCCTGGCTTTATTAGCTGTGCCTGACTGCTACTCTTCCAGAGTGGCGCTGGCACTTGAGCACAGGTAATCCCACAGTACCCCAGGTGTAGATTTACCATTTCCACAACTATGGCTCTGGTACCTTTGGTGTCAGAGTCACTGATCAAGCTGACTGCGTCTCACATCTTTCAGCAGCACCAAAGGGTGGCACTAAGTCTACAGCGTTCTGCATTAATAAATGTCATCCGCTGCTTTTCTTGTAATTGCTTGTTTGGGAAAACCGCACCGACAATTTTGCACATTCTTTAAAGTGAGTTTGGAGGGTTTTGAGTTTAAGTTTGAGTCTGAGTTGGTGCATCAGTGTGTGTGTGTGTGTGCCCATGTGTCATTCAGCCTGTCTGAAGGTAATTTTTCATACTGAGCTGACAGCTAGAGGGACCTCAGTGCAGCAAGCTAATTTGATTGTGATATTTGATATTTTCTCTGTATATTTCTTTGGTTTGGATCCAAACAGTCATAGTAGCCTCCTTTCATGCTGTCTAAATACATACAGTATTGTACTGCAAATTACACTGGGGTGGGTCGATCCAAGACCACCAATGTTGCAGTAAATTACATTCATATTTGTCACATTGTGTTATTATGATCTCAGTGCTCATGATTTGTTGTTTTAAAGCCCTTGGCTTCCCCCTTTATCATCTCTTCTTTTCAGCCTACTTTCCTCCTATAATTTATCCTCTCATGTCCTCTTTTCTGCCTTGCATATTCACCAAACCTACTCAAATAAAATATAAAATACCTAGTTCATTATTCCAACTTATTATGGCTTTCTACTTCTCACTGACTGAGGCAAAACTACATAGACAGGCTCCTTTCTCTCTTGTATTTGTTGCTCTTCATTCCCTTTTTCTCCCTAGATCTTCACAAGACAACAGAGCTCCCTCAGGGATGACTGACAGAAAAAACATATTTGTAGGAGCACAGGTGCTACAAATGACCTTTGGTGTGTATGTATGTACTCCATTGTGCATCCCTGTGCATGTTTTTGCATACTGATTGTGTGCTGGCTGCTGGCCCTTTGCAGATAAAGCCTGGTCTTCTGGGGGCCCACTTGTGGCGGGCTGATATTGCCTTTCCGTAATGCCAGGGAGCTTAGGGAGCTGCTTGGACCCTTAGGCATCAGCCCAACACAATTAAGAACAAGGAAAGCAGCATGTGTGCTGTAAACAAGGACCAAAGGCCACAGTGGACACCCTTTTTATTTTGTTCTGTTATAGGTTTAAATGTCTAGACAATGCATAAAATCGTACTTAGATTAAATATTTACAATTTTTGACCACAGCTATATGGATGGTTTTACCTGTCTTTCTATCTTTTTTGGGGTGTTTTTTTAAATTACAAGATTAGTTTAATTTCTTATTTAATTACTTATTTAATTTCAGAACTCTTTCAGCTTCAAATATGACAAGTGATACCCTGTTCATTCAGGTAACATTCTTTTCTTTTGCAAGTTTGGGGAGCACAATTTGTCTTGCTGCAGGTGACCAACTGTCTCTGTGCTGTTGCCCTCTCAGACTGTGCTGCTGAAAAATCAGATCACCTAAATTACAAAAGGAAAAAAGAAAAATAGCTCAACAGCCTTTGAATAGGATTCAGAGGATGAATCCTACTTACTTTAGGGATCCCCTGACTTTTCCTCTAGTGCAAAAGTGAGGCTGATAGCATGGCTGTAGACTCCTCATCTTGTTTTGATTAAAATTCTTTTCACCTCCGCTGCATTGGGGTAGAAGCAGAAGTCTCTGTGTTTTTGTAATTTGAGTGAACCAATCTTTAACTTTACAAAAAGGCCTGATAATGATGTGTGCATTTCCAAAATTGTTGCCTGACTGATTGAAATTTGGTCACCCCCAACCTAGTGTCATTGTCACAGATCTTCAAGCTACATTGCATAGTATCTGTGAAAAGAAAGTACACTCTGGTGCTCTTGTTAAAAAAAAAGGTTCTGGAGGTGACAAACTGTTACTGAGGAGCATTTTTAGGTGTGTAATTACCTTCCTTTTGTACGACAAACACTACACGGCAGTGTGAAGGTATAAGTCAATTGGGGCAGATTATGAAGGATGGGGATATAGTACCCATTAACAAGTTGAAAATTCTGTTTGATTTGAGAGATGCTGAATTTTTAATCATATTTGCAATTAAGAGCCATCTTAAGGATACTTACTTCAAAGGGCTTAATGGAGATATGGGCAATAAATTGAGGGGGATTGCCTTGAGGAGGAGAGTAGTTTCAGCACTATATAAGTTGATGTCCCTTGCCTCTCCTGACAGCTTATCATCCATTAAATCCCTTTCAAATTTGTGCTGGCATGGCTGTGGAGAGGTGGGTACACTTTTACACCTGTTGTGGCATTGTCCTTCAGTGAGGGGCTTTTGAAATAAGGTCATTTTAAGATTGTCATCTATTCTGGATGTGAAAATACCCCAATGTCCATTAGTCTGCCTTTTAGGCACAAGGTATACAGTCAACGCTCTCGCACTGCATCATCATGACCTTTTGACAGCTTTTAAGAGTAAAAATAAGAGAAATGAGGCAAATGGCAAAAAACAAACAAGCAAAATAAAAAATAGACTGTAGTAGTTGGCATTGGGAAGCCTTATCTCAGCAGTCCACTTCCATTTAGGCCCTGTTTACACCTGGTATTAACATCCGTCTTTGGTTATCCGATCACAAGTGGACAGCTGTAAATACAGGAGTAAACGCACCCAAGACGCATTGAGGACGGATTAGTCAGACTGCTGCCATCCAAGTTTTATGGAGCTTTTGGTTCAAAAACTTGCATATGTCAGCATATCTTAAAGTTTTTAATGATAAGCTTGCACACTTATCAAATGCCTAGTGTTCCTGACTTCTTGTGTGAGGTAGGGGGTTGTACTCTACCTCTTAGATAATATCACATTTTCATTTTGAAGCTTTTGGAAAATAAAGTAAATTCAGATTTGTGCAAACACACAAATAATCTACCACATCACCCAGTGGATCAAATTCTCACCCATTTCACAATGTGTGAGGTGTTATCTTTCTGAGTAAACGCTTGTCTGTGTGGGATTTATTGGTTGCAGCGGGAGTATAGGAGCTCATCACTCTCTAGCACGGTAGTGATTATCTGCTTTACAGGGCCATTGGTACATTAAAGCGTGACCTGCTGAAGGCTGTATAAGCTGGTGTTTGTACCAGCATGAAAGAACAGGAAAGTGTTCCCACAGCAATAAAACAGGTAAACAGTGGTTGCATGACTGACATTAAAGCCACATTTCCTTCATCTTCTCCATCTCTCTTCATTCTCCCTCTGTATTATGTCTTGCAGTTTTAACACAACTGCTTATGCATTTTGCTCTTGAATAAAAGGTGATTTAAAATCTCATCTAGACTAAAACAATAACACATGTAGCTGTTTTGCAGAGTCCACATCAGATTCAAACAATACTGGAAGGAGGAGAAGAGAACATGTGTGGGTCTGTGTGTGGACGGGGTTGGAGGTAGGGCTGGTGTGTGTGCTTGCTGGGGGGTTGGAAAGAGTTGGAGGGAATGTAAGATGTACAGAGGCATTGGAGGTGTGTACCTGGATCTCATTAGGGAGGTTTGCTGTGTCCTCTGCCTCACAAGGAGTCACTGTTACACAGTTTCTTTGAGAAGACCAGTATGATTGACATCTCAACAGTGTATCAGGAACTCAAGGTGATTTTGTGGTTGTTAGTGTGGGTATGGTTGAAGGTATTGATTTGTATTTCTATGGCTGGTTTAACGATTTCAGAGGCTGTGGTGAAATTTGCTCCAAATGGTGAACATGTAGCATAAGTGGATGTACACACAGAGACACACACACACACAACTTGATATACAGGCATGCTATTGCAGTAGGGTGGAGGGAGAGAGTGATGGCTCATGTTGAGGATGGGCATCCTTTCTCTTTTGCTGAGAATATCAAAACATTCATACTGTAATACACTTGGAATCTGCTGATTTTCCTGTATTGCTAGAAGCAGACATTTCTCCAATAAAATTGACCAATATTGAATATTTAAATAAGTGAAATGAACAGTTGTGTTGTGTAATGTTGTGTTACTGGAGTCACAGATAACACTATAATCCTTTCATAATCCAGCTTCAAAGCCATTCTCAAAAGCTGTATATATTTCTGTGCAAATACATGTTTTAAGGCTAGACATCTTTTCAAAAGATATTACATCCTGAGGAATTCACATGTCAGCATTGTTTAGTAATTTACAATGCCTCATGGGGTTCCAACTGCTCAAAAAAGCAAAACATTTTAATTAAAATGACAGTAATTATATTGTCATGGATTATTGTTAATACACAGCACTTGAACAATAATAATAATGTGCCTTGTCTAATTCCCTCAGAACAGATGCTGTTTTGATTAGTACTACTCTTTATTGCAAGGAAGGATTATTTGGTAATTTCATTATGGCTCTTTGTGTTTTTTGAATTCCACTGACATTTACAGTAAGTATTATATTGCTAATTTGGCAGTAAAGTGTATACATAGAACTAATTTCTTCCCCTTTCATCACCTTTTCATTCGTTTTCCCCTCTAGGGTCTCGTCTGCGGCAGGAAGACTTCCCTCCCCGCATTGTGGAGCACCCTTCTGACCTCATTGTGTCCAAGGGGGAACCAGCCACTCTCAACTGTAAGGCAGAGGGCCGTCCAACCCCCACAGTGGAATGGTACAAAGATGGGGAGCGTGTTGAGACGGACCGTGACAACCCCCGTTCCCACCGTATGCTGCTGCCCAGCGGGTCCCTTTTCTTTCTGCGCATCGTCCATGGACGACGGAGCAAGCCCGACGACGGCAGCTATGTGTGTGTGGCCCGAAACTATCTGGGCCAGGCGATCAGTCACAACGCATCCCTGGAAGTAGCAAGTAAGTTACAGCTGTTCAGAAAATCCTATTAAAAATAACGCAACACACATTACCCCAGCAAGGTTTATGATTAATATTAATCAGGAAATGCACCTAACATAAAAGCGGCCAAAATCAAACATAATGACAGAAGTCTGCCAGATCCGTTAACCTTTGACCAAGAACAAACGATAAGTTATCAAATAACAACAAATAAGTTATCTCTTATACCAAGTCGTCTGGGTATTTATTATCTGAGCTCTTTTAAATATCATAAATTATTTCCTAATCTCTCATTTTGCGTTAGGTATGATGATAACAGGTGTTTTATTATCTATCTTTAAAGAAAATAAATAGCAGGCTAACCTTTAGATCATTTCCTGCATAAAAAACTACTTTTACTAAGGTGGAAATACTTTCATTTTTACTACAATGCATCACAGTCTTTGTTATATTTCCTTTGCATAAAGCGTTTTGATGCTTTGCACTCCAATTGATCTAATTATACATGAAACACAATATTTAAATTGAAAAGCCTGTTTCATTTTGTTACTTTCCTTCCAATTATGGCTTAAAGGTCATTTTTATGGTTTAGGGACAGATGGAAATTCACTATGTGACACACCTGTCAGACAAACAGCAGCTGTGTGTCTGCTTTAGTCCCCAGGTTTAAACAAGGGGTGAGTGTGTTCCTAACAGGTGACACTGTCGACTCGCTGAATCGTAGAGTTGCAAGTGTCAAGTGTGTGGTGTTGCCAGTTAAACAGCCTTTCACTGCAGTATGTCTCAGGCTGGAATCTGCCAGGTTGCATGCAGCAGCCAAATGTGTGTGTGTGTGTGTGTGTGTGTATACATTAGCTAGAGTGATGGAATGAAGCCTGTGGAGAAGCAGGCAGAGGGCAGAGAGCAAAAGGTCAGGGCTTACGACCATCAGAATAGGGTAAGTGCAGATGGTCTGTGAATCCCTATGGAGCACAGGTTCTGCAAGTCCAAAAAACGCTGGAGTCAGTCTGGAAAATAACAAGAATGAATAATGCACTGAAAGAAGAAAGTGTTGGTGATAAGCAGCAATACCCTCATACTGCATAGTTTCACATCCTTTAGTTTCGATTCTTCAGCTCAGCTGTGTCAGCTTGCAGAGCCCTGCCCAACCTCGGTCTCCTGGGCAGATATTTCGCAAAGGTTTTAAAATAATAATACCCCTCTAGTATCTGTTTCACCTTTTGAATTATAATGAAAGAGATGGTCAAATGGTATCATGGTAATGCTAGATCAGCACTCCTACCCTGAGAAGCTAAGCCCTCTAGGGGCAGAGTTTATTACTTGGAGTTCACTAAATTTACTGCCAGGTTTTTAAGGTCGAGCAGGAACACAGCGAGGACTTGTTGAAGCTGCCTGGATGAGTTATGTCTCCCTACCTCAACCCTCAGAGGTCACACAGATTCATGGATCACCCTGAGGCTGGATAGTAAAACAGAACCCCCTTTGGCAAATGCTGCTGAGTTAGGGAGTTTTAGAGGGGGCTGCGAAGCTGTGGAGTGTTAAAAGGAGGATTGACCTTACTCTGTCAATAGACAGACTTGTCCGATAATTTGTCATCTATTTTGTACAGTGTTTAAATAGCTTGAAGATTGCTTTGACAAGTTGTAAAGGAAACAGAATTCAAAAGGGTGACTGGTTTTTGAGACCACAAATTGTTGTCACTCTGTGTTGTGATATACAGTAAACTACTGGGTCAAACTTTACTCAAAGTCCCTCTAATTAGCATTTGTAAGAAGTATACAACCAAATGCTAAATAGGGGGACTTTAAAGGACGGGTTCAAAGTTTTTCAAGTCTGTCTTAAAACAATATTCAGGTTCCCAAATGAACATTGAAATAGGTTTTTCTTGCCATAATCATTCCTCCTGTTCATACTGACCATTAGAAGATCCCTTCATAATGCATTTACAATGTAGTGATGGGGGCCAAAATCCACAGTCCCTCTGTGCAAAAATGCATTTAAAAGCTTATCTGAACCTAATATGAACCTTCAGCCATGCAAATTAGTCAAATTAAATAGATCTTTCAACGTTACAGTCTTTTTAGTCTTTTAAGTCCCTCTTTTTGTTACTGTACTTTGCAACAGACTGTGGATTTTGGCCCCTATCCCTTACATTGAAAGTGCATTTGAGGGGGATATTTTAATAGCGACTATAAACAAGGAATGATTACAGCGAGGAAAACCTCGTTCAGTGTTCATATGTTCACCTGACTGTTGTTTTAAGACAGACAATGTGAAAATTGTGAAGCTCTCATGAGTTACCAGCTACTGTTTTTGAATAATTTGCTTTGCTATGCAGCCTGTGCGCACGAACGCACACACACTACTCACACACACACACACACACACACACACACACACACACACACACACATAGTATCATCACGTTAACATCATCATTCACATATTGAATGTTTGTCACTCAGAGATCACTCCGGCAATAATGTTGTAACAGAGCAGAGTCATGGATGGCAATCTTTTCCAGTATGAAGAGTTTGAATTGAGACTAAATTGCCATACAATTAAGGTAACATCATGCGCTATATGCCATAATAGATGCATCATGAACATATTACTATTATTACAATGTAACTGCATCATAACATGCTATCTTAAGCTCATATGCATCATAAATTATGAGGTTTGTATTCATTTTTCTACCAAACACAGCATCTTGTGATTCATTACATTAAAATTGGCAATAGCACCATGATATATATATATATGTGTGTGTGTGTGTGTGTGTGTGTGTGTGTGTGTATATATGTATATATATATGTATATATATATGTATATGTGTGTGTGTGTATATATATATATATATATATATATATATATATATATATATATATATATATATATATATATATATATATATATATATATATATATATGTGTGTGTGTGTGTGTGTGTGTGTGTGTGTGTGTATATATATATATATGTATATGTATGTATGTATGTATGTATGTATGTATGTATGTGTGTGTGTATATATATATATATGTATGTATATATGTATGTATGTATGTATATATGTGTGTGTGTATATATATATATATATATATATATATGTGTGTGTGTGTGTGTGTGTGTGTGTGTGTGTGTGTGTGTGTGTGTATATATATTGAATCCCCAACATCAATGTTATACATTGATGTTAGTCCAGTTTTGAGTTTCATATTTTCATATTCAAACTAAAGGATTACAAGCTACTCTAAAGACTGACAAGAGGTTGTCTTGGGCTATTGAACCCTTTGCCAAAAATGCAAAAACAAGGTTTTTACTCAAGATCTGGAAAAGTCAATATATTAAAGATACACGGTCCTCTGAATTTCTTAGAAGAATTGCTAAATCAATAATGATCCAAAATCCTATGCATTATAAATGAATATGCTAAATACACCAATTATTATATGATTAATAACAGCAATAATATAGAAGAATAAGGATTTAGTTGAGTTTATTAAGAAACCATCACTAAATGTTGCCTTGGTCTAGTCAATGAATATTCTATTCAAGATTCAAGATCTTTTTTTTTACCATTTTACAACACAAGGTTGCACAACTAACTGTTGTCTGTAGCCCCACAATGCCACTCACAAAAAACAGAAACCACACAAATGGATCAACAAACAAGAAGTCACAAAAACAAAACTATTTTTTATATTGTAGTGCAGAGGATGAACTGAAGTCCTGTCCTCACCTGTCCATATAAATAAACATTAAGTAGTCACAGTTCATTTAATTGATTAGCTGTCATGAATATCTTGTCACTTTGTATAATATGATGAGTTCATGGACTTGACTACTTAGGAAGACTTAGGGAAGACACTGCTGCATATTGACAAGAATCCTGCAGAGCATCACTCATTTGATCCATTTTAGAGAGAGTAAATATGAAAGCTACAGTGGGAAATTAATTACCTATAAAGGCCTCAACTCAATTCTAAATGAATTTACTGTATTATAATTTTTTTCTAATGCCGCTATGATTTAAGTGAAGTAAGGGAGAGATGATGAAAAGTGGGCAGACGGCTGACAAAAGACAGTGTTAGAGGCTGACAGATGTAAAGTGATGGAAGCAGGAAAGGACTGACGGAGCAGGCATAAGCAGAGGAGAGAGAGAGGAAGAAGTGTCTGTCCTTCAAGGCACAGAAGTGAAACTTGTTTGCAGAAAATTGAGGTGACGTGGTAGAGACAGTGACAGATGTAGTATGTGCTGGTGCCTGAAGCGTGACCGCAGGGTTGAAATACTGTGTCAGCACACACAACACGCACACATACACGTGCACACACGCACACATGCCAGTGGAGCCCTTTCTGAAAGCGAAAGAGATTAAATGAAAAAAAAGGAAAAAAAAAGACATATAACTTAGTTCCTATCCTATAAATGTCACAGAAGACACTCAGCATATTTTTTTTCTGCCTGCAGGGACCCTAGAGGACCCTGGGAAATGAACATATGTCCTATTGACCTCAGCCACTTGATTCAATCATGAAGCGCTTTATTGAGGTGAAGGCAAAGTCACAGCCTGTGTACTCTAAAGGTTATTGGATAGTAGACCTGTTTTTAGGTTCAGTAAGAGAGAGGAATAAATGGTATTCTTAAACTAATTGGACACTGCCATTTGCGAGAGGAAAACTCGGCTTGTGGCTGAGATGAAGGTTAAGCCACAACACTGCAGTGTAGTAATGAGCCATAGGGAAAGACAACCATGCAGCCACACCACTCCTCATGCATGTGAAAGTATGGAGAGAAAGGCAGAAACGTCCCGTCTGAGTCCTCTGTCTATGTATTCATTGGTTATTTTTTTATTTCCACAACATGACAATTCATTTGGCCTATCCTAGATTGAATTAAAAGACACAGCTGGATGTCAAACTTCAATTCAATTCAAAATATAGCAACATACTGGTATCTTCCAATAACAGGTCACTCATAACATTAAGTATTTGTCTACATAATTTCAGGCAAATTCAATAGCAGAAGAAGAAGAAGAAGGAATGAAGCTTTTACAAAAAGTCTCTATCTTGGTAAAAGGCTTTTTTTGCTCATCTCACACACCCTCCCTCCAACCAGCTGGCTAACTTAAATGCTTATGTGAACAGCCAACTCGGTCTTTGTGCATCATCACATACAGTAAAGATCTCTGCTTCTAAAATAAATGATATAAAACATAATTCTCCGTACAGTGTAGGGATGCAGCGATTAACTGATTTCACTATTAACTGCGCTTTAAAATGTCACAGTTTGTTTCTGTTCTCATTCTCAAAAAAGGGACATTATGGTATGTTATTTTTTTAACAATGGTTGTACTGTGAGTAAAATTAAACAAAACTAGACAATTGTGTTAAAAAAAATGTCCATAGGTGCAACTGGCAGACTACAGGCAGAAGTTCAAAACAAACTTGGTGTACCAGCTTAATCCTTTCCACTCCCTGAGGACGCCAGTGTCTGTGGGCGACGTTACTGTCTTTCAGAGGCTGTAGGGGGCCTGTGCTAGCTTGTGGGGAAGGGGGCGAAATAACGCTCCAAAGTTAGGCTAAATTTTGGCGAGGGAAAATCCGGCATGGCCATTTTCAAAAGAGTCCCTTGACCTCTCACCTCAAGATGTCTGAATGAAAATGAGTTCTATGGTTACCCACGAGTCTCGCCTTCACACCTTTATTTTCACCTATTCTAAAACTGGTGTATTTGAATATTTCTGCATACCAGGGTCCCTGAACAATCTTGGAATTGCATAAATTGGGTATAACTGGAAAGCTGAGACTCTTGTGGATTTAATGGGCCCAGCTGTATTCATGTGTGATGATGTTTACTCGTCATAATAGCCATTTCATCGTAGTGAGACCAGTTTTTGAAACTTGACCTCACTGTATAAAATGACCTATTGGGCTTCTAGGATAATCACAGCTTCATGAAACTTTACAACCACAAACTAGAGACTTAGGGCATTCAGAGGATGTATGGCTTTCCATAGCAAATCACAGCATGAATTTTTCTATGGTGTTACTCAAGGTCTTGGTGTCTTAATGTGGTATTCTGGGGGGATTTTGGACCACTTTTATCAAATTTTTAGCAGTCAAAAATGGTTAAATGTTGCACCAAACCTGTGTAACAAATGGTATTAACCCAAAAATTGCTGGAACAACTAATGAGACATAACTGAGCATGTGAATGGCCATCATATGCTTCCATCATAATGTCCTAAGCCCTTATACACTCTAAACTTTCAAAATTTGAATAGGCACCTAACCGAAACACAGTGTTCATTACAAATTTATTTCTGGAAAAACTTGACACACAGTACTGAACTGCATCTCAAATTAATCTTCAGGCTCCCAGCTTTCAGATGATGTATACCAGTTCTATGTGGCATTTACTGTTGACCTGCTATCTCCCCCTAAACATCCCCCAACCCCCCCAAAAATGTAGGGGGGCGAGAGTGGAAGAGGTTAAAATGCTGTGCTGCAACAATTCAGGTACGCAAAGTTACACATGTTGTCACGAGAGCAACCTTGTTTATGTTTGAGGGGGGCTACATTAGCTAAAAGAGACATGAAGTGTTCTGGCAATTGCTGAGGGACTCAACATTGAAGTCTGGAATCCACCGAAAAAAAAAAAAACGTCTTAAATCGTCAGTGTGGGAGTATTTCGGATACATAAAGAATGGCCCAGGGGGGTGTTCAAGAAGACGGATCTCCAATTTGTAAAACTTGCCAAACTCAATACAGCATCTTCCAGATCACCATCTAGCTATACACGCTCAAGTGAAGGTCATACACCAAGTTATGACTAAAAAAAACATTACTTTCGTGGCAAGTTACTTAATGAAACATTGAGTTGGTGGGGAATATACAACCGATGAAGTAGCGGTGAGTTAAGAGTTGGGCTTTCAATGCAACGTAAACCAACGGCAACAAAGCAGGAAATGGAGCATTGCATCTTTTATAAATGAATGCTCACCAAAGCGGCATGTAATCCCCTCAAGGACTTCAATGTGATTATTTACATCCTGTTGCTTCCTCCCTTATGTGTTCAGTAAACGCTAGGTATGGTAGGTAGATATGCCACGTGTAAAAGACTAATGTAACATTAGGATCTTGTAGACTTCCAGCATTATACCATAAAATAAAATTAGTTTAATTATTTAAATAGATTATTAAGAATGAATTTAAAAAATAGGCATGGATGACAGTTGATGATAAAAAAAACACTCCAGTTTATTACCTACATTTGTAATATTTTCCCCTAGGGGATCAATAAAGATCATCTTAACCTTTATTAATAATAATGATTAAAATTACTATATTTTAAATATTAGAAATCACTAAAGTTATTACTGCAATGTCCAATCGAAGTTTATTTTAGCATGGATTATTTATTTTCATTTTTTCTTATTCACTTTTAGCCTAAGACTACCTCTGGTACTGCTGCAGTTCAACCCACTGTTGCAGAATCCTTGGTGAAGTTTGTGTCTTATGCCCCCTCTTACACAAAACATGCTCATGTGATTTAATCCATCCAGTGTTGTGAAATAAATTAATTCATCATAATTGTGAAACCATGATTTTTCCTCAGACTACAATTGTACCACCAGAATCTATAATCATTGCATTCCTAATACAGTGTCTATATTTGAACAGCCTAAATATATGCAGTTTTGTTTTCTTTTCATATCTTGAAAAGGGAAAGCTAGTGGAAGACGTATGATGGCTTGTGGTAATTAAATGACTGCATTAACATGACAGACATGTTCACAGTAACACCATGCTCTCTGAAGTGGATCATGGGATATGTGTAGCTCAGTCAGACTGTGAGATTGACAGCTTGAGGTGGGACCCCTGGTCCGTCTCCCTGTCCGCTCCTCTTTGATTGTAATCTTATGCTGGAAAAAAGCGGGTGCAGGAGACGTACGAGGCAGCGAAGAGAGAGGCAGATTCTCAGAGGTCAGGTTCCCTCTCTGCCTGCCCCTATCCATTAACTAATGGCTCCTCACTTCAAATAGCTGTCACTGTTGCTGACAACATCCTGTCTGTAGTCACTCTGGATAAACGCAGAAAAGATCCTAAGTGGTAGTAGAGCGGTATGTTTCAGGAAAGTTGTCATTTTCTCTCCATATGGACGAGGAGTGATATTGTTTGATAGACAAACACTGACACATTGTAAATGCTCTTCACCCATAGCCACAAAGTCAGATATCAGTGTTTATTTCCAATTGTCTGTGACAGTCTGTGAACGCCGTGCTAGCCTCTTGTTCTTCATCCTGTTTTCCGCTCCCCTCTCTCCCAGTTGGCCCATGGTTAGATCAGTCAGTGAATAAGTATCACACTCCGGGGACAGCTGGTTTGTGTTTACAGTCTGGAGACTGGGGCGAGTGCACTGCAAGTATTGTCTAAACAATTTTAGTCGCTATATTCCCCTTGGCTCAGCTTTTCCAAGAGCCAGATTTGCGCCAGAGTGTCAGGACGTAGGGAAAGAGTTTGTTTGGCTTGCAGCAGCGTGGTGAAGGGAGAGGAGAGGGGAAGTACTCAAGAGATTCTGACAAAGACCATATGGCTCCTGGGTGTGTGGCAATATTATCAAAATGTGAAGCCGTTCCTTTTGTGTGTGTCTGTGTGTACATTGTCCTGTCGGCATTGTCCTGTATATGTATGTCAAATTAAACTACAGTTGCTGCTTTCACAAGAAAGAAAGGACTGACCTTCAAATCTGCATTATATGTCAGATAATTGAATTACACCATAATAATAATAGCCCCCTTAATATTTTTTCTTCTTTCTCTGGCAAAAGGAGGTTTCATTTTGCAATAGAGATGTGCTGTTGCCTCGTCAAGCACACAAAAAAAAAACAAACAAAAAAAACATCTGCTGAATCTAGGTTTATCAGACATAAACCTAGATTCAGCAGATGTTTTTTTTGTTTGTTTTTAATAAGCTGGGAGGCATCGTGAATTTTCAGGGCTGTTAATGGTTCCTCTACATTACACACATGTGAAGCCTTCTTTATTGGCCTTGTCATATGTATGTGTGCATGTTTTTTCCCCCCTCTTCTCTTTTTGTGCTTATCTTTGGAGAATAAGTTGCTGACGAGGAGAGACAGACGGGCCACAGGAGGAAAATAGCAGCCTGGGAGAGTTAAATCAACAAATCCGTCTGTGGAGGATAGACTTTTGTGAATAGTATGCTCCTGTGTGCTCATATGTGAGCTACATTAAGCATTATGCTTTGGATATCCCTCCATTTCTTCTACATCCAATTCATGTTGGCTATCATTTTGTTGCGGTTAAAATATTCAGCTCTGATTGTTGCAGGGGAGACTCTGTTCGGCTCAGCCCATTTCTCCCGACACTAAATCTTTTCTCCCCTTTCCCGCTCAGAGCTGGTTGCATTTCCCTGCAGCCTCGGAGCTGTAATGCAACTAGATTTTATCCATTTCCAATAAGACTAGATGCTTGCTGTGTCAGGTTACTCTAAAGTCATATGCCTTTTATTCACTCCAGTTGCTGATTTGTAACATGGCAAGAGAAGCTTCCTGGAGGGCCAAATTACCGGCAATCATGTGTTTAGCCGCGGAGGTGTTTCTAACAACTGAAATTAATAAACAGTGAAAACCAATCATCAAGTCATAACTTGCAGCAAACCCGGTACTGACATAAACTGTGCTATGGTAAGCACATGTCAAGTGTACCCACTATTTTGCTTCTGAATTTGTCAGTGTGGAAGTATTAAAGGCTTACAGCATGGTTGAGTAATCCTGCTGTCATGGAGAGAAGAGGGATGGTTGTGCATTTGCTGAGATATTAGCCTTATCCATCCTCTATCTGTCACTCCATACCACCACAGTCAACAGCATCCACTGGTCGTATCTGTGCTTAGAGTTAATGTTATCTTCCCCTGAGGGTCAAAGGTTGTGTTGCTTTTTCATTTTGACCTTGTGTCAGTTTTCAGTTGCTAAAGTTTTTTACTGTCTCTGCTTCGTGTGGTATCACATCACCCGGTAAAAGTTAACTGTAATTTCATTTAAAAATAATTAAGCTCAGTGCAACTCTGACAGTCCCTTCAGGGAGTGACAGTGAATAATGAACACTCTCTCAGATGTGCACTGCGTAATTGTGGTTTGATGATTGTTGGTGTCTATGATTAAAATTCAAACTTTTTGGACTATCATTAAGCTAATCAAAATTCTTTCGTGATCAAGTACAGGCAAGCACTTAGCTTTTAGCATAATCAAATATTCTGGAGGCCAGACAGCCAAATTGCAGGGAAATTCAACTCAGTGTTTACTAAATGCTTTACAAAGTTTTAAACCAATATAGACAAACATATTTTTCATTACCATTTACTCTTTGCTTAAAAATAATGCCAATAATCTTAAAGGCCTTGCTGGTTCTTACTGCTGTATCCACTGCACAGACATGGAGCAGCTTTTATACTGATATACAGATTTGAACCCAAATTGTCTTTTGAAAAAATCCATTACCAAAAAATGCTAGTTCAGAATCAATAAATAAAACATAAATGAACTGATTGCACAATTGAACTAAGATGATGATTTAAAGGAGCGATTTTCTATATTTTTCTTATTGTCAATGAATCTTATGTGCAGAGCCAAACCAATAATGAACTGATCGTACTAGTATCCTATGTGTATCCAAAGCCTGATATATCTTATTCCTCTGCGCCATAGACCTCCGTTGTTGTCCAAAAACTATTAAAAGCACATCAATGAGCCACATCGCTGCTATGGGTGTCATGTTCCCTCACTATGAAGATTAAGGTGAAGTTTTCAGTATCCAGAGAGTATTTCTGTGTAATGCAGACATCACTGCGGAGGCAGGGAACACACCATTTATAGTGCTTCGCCAGCTTGTCGTGCTACATATCACAACTTCTTGACTTTGTGTTACATCGTAGATTTCTCAAAGAACTTCAGTACAAAGTCAGGAGGTTGTGATATGTAGCACAACAAGCTAGCGTAAAGTTGTATTCAGGTACTTTTACTGTCAGGAAGTTAATACATTTACACTGTATTTTATCATTATAGGTTTGCTTAGTTACAATTTTGTGAGCAACTTCATTTGGTTTATCTAAGAGATAAGGCTAAATATCATCTCCATGAAATGAAATACTATTATGTAAAATGATATGATGAGAACATAATAGTTATAAAATATTGCATTATAAACCTAAGCATTTGAGCTCACCATACTAAATAAAGTTGCTGCTGAAAAGGGACAACTTAGAAAATGTTTAGAGACATTGTCGGGCAATCTGAGAGATACTGCACTTCACTTAATACTTCACAGAAATGACAGTGCAGAGAAGCAGTGACAGACACTTGAAATCAGAGATTCTAGCACTTGCTAGTGTAGCAGCAGAGTAATAGGCTGTTTATGCAGTATAGCTCCTACTGCTTACCCACCAAAACCAAAGATGCTGGTATCTTCACTAATGGGCTGCAGATGTGGTGATTTATAACATGCAGCAAAATATGGGACGACGAGTGAGAGAGAGAGGAGTGGTTCCTCAATGGAAAGCTGAATAATGAGATGAACAGTTCCAAAGCACCACAGCCATTCCTGTGCCTGCCTGGCTGTCAGTTCTGCATCCCCTATTTTCTGCCATTTTCCCCCCTCCTCCTCCCCCTCCTCCTTCTGGAGCATCGCTTCATCTCTCTCCATTGGGAATACTTTGGAATGTGCAGACAGGTTTGTGATGGAGCCTCTGTTGTGGCTGATTTGCCAAAGCTACTTATTGAAAGCTTTGATGACCAGTGATGTGTTCCCCATTATAACATTGTCATACACACAGTATACAAAGTGTATGTATGTTTGTGTGTGTCTATCTGTGTAAGGTGTATACTATTTAGAGGCAGACTGTAAAACATGTGTGTGTCTGTCAGATTTTTTTTTGACACTATATTACCTTTAAAAGGTAGTGCTGCTTTTTATTTTAATGTTAATAATGTAACGTGTGGAAGATGCTAAAATAGTTTAAGTTAGATTCATTTTTGCAGTACTTAAAATGATTTAATAAATTGTAGCACTACGCTGCCACTTCAAGGGGCAGTGCTTTTTCTACCTTTTATCTCTTCAACATCAACAGCCTCTTGTGATGTTGACATTGCAGAATTCAAATAGGCAATTTCATTATTTTTCCAATTAATTGTGTTGCTATGTGTGGATGTAGTGATAATTCGTACTCACAATCTCTGTGTTTGCTTAGCTGGCAGCCTCCTTCCACACCCACAAACTAAATTCCTTTTTTCTCTGTCATCAAGGCCAATTTTCAAGGTCTCAGTTTTATTACGAGAGATAGAAACAACAAAATGAATGAGAGCCCTGTTCAATCAACTACTGCAATCTAGTACAAGTATCTGCAAGCAACAATAGATGTTTACAGGTATCCTTTCCATTCCATTCTTTCCTTCAAATATATTAAAGAATATTTATCTTAAAATGCCATAAAATATTAAAAGATAGAATATTTCATTATTCAAAACTCCTTCTACCAATAAAACCCTCCTCTGTGTTTGCCCAATCTCAATTTATGATCATTCTCGAAGGAAAACTCCCTTTACTCTTTCTCCCAGACTTCCCAAGGCTATTGGAGAGACATAACAAAGGAGCACAAATACAGACAGCATGAGATGAGGCACCAGGAGTTGAAGGAGAGGATGAAGCTGAGAGGTAGAGGAAAACCAGGAGACACTGAAGAGGGACTGGAGATAATTAAAAGGATCTTCAGAGCGATATAGCCCATAGCACTGGGACTTCTTATTCATTTACACACATATTAGTGCCCCTCCACACACATACATGGAAAGCCAGTTAATGCACCTATACCCGAAGATGTGTTGTCTTTATATTTTTCATGCTACATTCAGGACATAAATCTGTGTCTCTTGCCCGCCCATATCGTTAATACAGGTTATGCAAAGCACGTCAGGCTTCAACTCATTTTCATAACAGCAATCTACTGGTAATTTATCACAATCATGCATGAAAAATATGCCATTATGCTGCTGAGATTAATTTTTTGGTTTAATGTAATATCTTGTGTTTCTAGGAAAACAATCCAAGAAGGTTTAGGTTTTAATGTCACAGTGAAAAATGTGCAGCATCTACAACATGAACAATTAAAGTTGTTTTTTTCAGCTCTCATATCAGACTAATGTTGTTCTGATATGTATTCATTGTTAAGAATGGCAGGGAACTAAGCTGACACATACTGTGCATAGTAATTGAGCCGCTTTTTTCTAGTTATCTAATATACCTCTGTGAGGACAATAAATGCCACGTGTGACTTTCAGTACTGCCTCCCTGCTCTGATGACGTTGTGCTGATGGCACTCCGATTGTGTCTTGGGATTGTGATCATGGCAGTTCTGCCCCATGTCTCTGAGGTCAGAGGGATGAACAGCTGATATGGTTGTTTGACAACCTGCCAGCAAGTGGGCTGCCACCAGAATGTATGTGTGTCAGTCCAAGTATTGTATGGAAAATGAGACAAATGCCACCTGTTACTATGTGAATGGAACTTCCTGCTTGACCACTTACATTCTTCTGCTTGCTTGAGTATAAAATAAATTTATTTTGTTACCATTTCCACATAGCAAAAATCAAAATTGGCTCATATAACCAAGAATTACTTTCCTCTCATTGTCTTTTTGGTCACAAGACTGTATAAACGCCCCTCTTACAGAATGCCACCTATTGATTTCTATTGATCATCAATCAAATTCATGATCAAATTTTTTTTAGCATTTACAAATGCACATGGAGACGGAAGAGATGTGCAACTGGACTGATAAAGATGAGGAAGATTTTGTAAGGAAATCATGTTTTTATAATAGCATACGGTAAAATAATGACATACAGCTAAAATATCAGTATCTGTTCAAAACTTACAAGAGGAAAAGCAGCTTTATTCACTTGATGGCACCACCATTTTCTAGAGCCACATTATGTATAGTAGCAGATGAATGACAGGTATGCTTTCCTACCCTAATGCACAAATTGCTTCTGCTGCACAGTGCCACTGTGGTTTGCCTTTAAGCATAACAACACAAGTATATTTAGATATTCCATTAAGTTGTCTTCTTTGTGGCACCAAATAGTTCCTTTTTTTCATTGCATCCTCCAGCATGTCCTTACAGCCTTATAGTTAATTGGAAGGAAGAGCGATAGTGCTATCTACTGTAGTATTTTATCACCAAGTGCCAATGGAGAAAAGGTGAGCTGATGTTGAATATCATTGATATTTTTAGTATTTCGTTGAGATGTACAGTATATTCTTTTAGATCTCATCCTGCACACTTGAGTCTGCTTTTCATCTGACTAGTTTATTGACTGTAAGCTAACTGGACCTGGCTGCTTTTGCATCTTCTCATGAAAGATTCACAGGCTGATAAAAAGGATGAACTTTTCCAGGCTCCATTCCTATATGTTATCCCAGTGGCCTCCAAGCAGAACTGGCTAATTAAAGGTTTACTGAATTCATCTGGAGATAGTGAAGCGAGCCAGGATTCATAGCTGGATTGATAATTGGATTGATCGGGTATACTGGGATTCCTGCAAATCTCCCACATCCAATTTGATACCGTGGGCTTTTTAAGTAGTGCAATAACCTCAACAAATGTTATCTTTGTATCCTTGCACAAAGGTCCCACAACATGATTTTAAACATACACAAGTCATTTTCTTTTTGCAGTAGTAAGCTTGCATGCTTTTTTGCGTGCATGTATGTTTCTGAGTGTTAATGTCAGTGATTGTTGGTCAGGATTTGTCAAAGCTGCAAAAAAAAGCTTCTAAATTCCCAATAAGACACCCATGCACATAACATTCACCTCTGCTGCCTGTTTTATTGCCTGCTGACGTTTTGGTACAAACCCTTTTCTCATGGCCTTCTACCAAATGTGTGTACGACATATATGCCACAAGAAATGTCTCGCTATAAAGGCCTTGCACCAAAAAGTCGACAGGCAATAAAACAACACATCCACCCACCACAGACAGACACACACACACACACACACACACATATCTTTTTCCTCCACTCTGTACTGTAAGTGTGAGAAGCTTCTAAAGATGAGTGGTTGTTTAATTGACAGCTGGTTCACTAACTGGTTCCCGTCACTGACAGATGAGGAAGTTTTTACACTAATAGCCATCGGACACCTGCGCGTCTTGTCAGTTTTTCCTTGAGGTTATTTGACAGCATGAGCGGAGACAGAGAGTGTGATGTAGGAGCGCTGTCAGTCTGATTCTCGCTCTCACCTATTCTCTCTCACTCACATAAAGTACCATTTATAAATAGAGTATGACGAAGCTATGTGTTGTTTTTGTTGGCATGCATTTTCTTTTCAGTATGTGTACCTTTAAGAAAAAAACTGGCAAAAACATGTCAGTGGCAGAAACTGAGACATCATATCAGATTTAATTAGAGGTTTTCGTTTTTTTCATACATTCTTTTCATGCATTTGTTTTTAAAGCACATTTTATTATATTCACCTGCAGTTTTGTCATCTTATTTTTTTCTCACCTTTTTGATTTTTATTTATCTCCAATGCAGAGTGCCTTTTCACTTTCTGCATGCGTTATCATTTTAATAAGCCTCTGTGCAAATAAATAAACTATAAAATCGAAAGAATTCATATGAAATGTACTGTACACAGACAAAAGAATTGTTAATGTTTTGGGTCAGGCCACTCATATTCCCTCTTCCCTCCTTAGTGTATTTTCTTTCTCAGTTTTGCTTGTTTGAGTAGAACTTGGCCTTGGGTCTGCCTCTCTATCTGCTGCTGCTCTGTTGGCATTGATTATCACAGACCTGCGGTATCCTCCGTGTGTGTGTGTGTGTGTGCGTGTGTGTGGTTGTGTGTGTGTGTGTGCACATACGTGTGCGTATGTGTTTCACCGTCTAGCTCCACTTCATGCTGAGAAGGCAGATATCTCTAGAGGTTCTGTAATAGAGCGGATACTGTTGCCCGCCTCGCATTGCCATGGGGGATGGAGGGAGTGTTGGATAGTGGGAAGGGATGCAAAGGGAGAAATAGGGGAGAGGGCAGAGGATGAGAATATCCACTGCTTACTCGCAGATACGAATGAAATCCTATCTGTTTGATTAGCCCTTTGACTGCACTGTTCTCAAACCCTCCTAGTTGGAGCTAATTGAATGTTGTTTCTCCAGGAGATATCATAGTACTTAAATGTTTAATACACTGAAAACTACAAACAATGTTTTTCTTCACTTATTTCTAGAGGTATCTACTCATGCAGATCATTTTTGTTTCATTACACCAGCTTTTAATATATATTCTTCTGCCTCAACCCAAATGTAATGGAGGTGAATGTTCATCACTGAAAAGTTACATTTAAAGAATTTATCTATTTCCAGACACAGTGTTCAGTTTGCAAAGGAACTGCGCCTTTACTATAAAGTAGTTTCATTTGGGTGAACTCACTCTTTAATGTCAACAAAATAAAGAGAAAAAAACAGATAAAGGTGCTTGCTGAAGTCAGATATATTCTCCTCTTGCACCACTGCGTCTACAATTTAAACCTTCTACATGTCTTGGGAAAAACCAACCATAGTGGATATGAATGCCTCCTCGCTGTGTGTTCTGAGGAGCAACAGCACAGCTAGATGAACCAAATTGCTTCTGGTAGAGAGAAGTACAGGAAGCTTCACACTCCCATGAACACACAGTGGGGTATGTGCTGTACGTTGTTTACAGTATACACAGTCTGCCATGTTTAATAGCCCTCCCTGTCGCTCCCATTTGGTTACTGAACAGAACGACAAGCTCACAAACACCGGGACTTTAACAGCCCATGCATGTTAGTCAGTACGCTTCAACGGAGGCTATTAAACATGGGCTAGCTTCAGCATAGACACCTACTGGGTCTAATCAAGGGTTTCAGTACTAGTAAATCTTACCGTTCTTTGCCTTGTAAATAACCGTAAGACTACTGCAAAGGTATGTTCACCTCCTGCTATTCATTCAAACCCCCAAGCAGTTGCATATGTATATCAAGCAGAGCGGAATAAAACAGTGCATCCCACAACAAACCAATTAATTCGGACACATGCTGCGATATAAGACAGTGACGTAAAATTAAGAAAGTGGAAGTCAACCATGGCTAGACAGAAAACCTTGATATGATCTGGAATTCAGTGTCTGTTGTGTGGGAGGTGGAGATGGTAGCACTACAGGCTGAAGCAGAAATGATAATTAACACTGCCCTCAACTCGGCCCTGAGTCTCTTGGCTACACATCCTTTTTCTCTCTATGGAGCCTATAGAGACATAAAAGAAACTCTGTGTCCACACACTGTGAAGGACAACATTTCATTTGATTCCACAATGCCAGAAATATCTTCTAAGAAAAGGTTATCCCTATCCCTAACTGCCCTCTTTCTCATTTCTTCCTATTTGGATCCAGACAGTGCTGAGTCTACTAAGAGAGAGACAGCTGGAGGGATTACAGTGAGCTAATTATAAGCTATCTATCCATAATTGCAGCGGATTACGCTATTATTCATACAGAGCTTAGCTGCACAAAATGCCTTAACCACCATTACGTAGCATATATTGCTATGTATTATTCACTATTTATACAGCTGAAACTAAATACCATATTTTAGTTTAAGTGGCCCTGGTAAGAGTAAAGAATAACCACACCATATTACCCTATTACAGCTATTTTCTCAGGCTGATGCACTAAGGGTATTGTTGGATTGATGAAAATGACATGGTACAATCAATCAGTGAAACTCATTGTGGAAGGAGTGTGTTATTTGACTTCTGGGCCGGTGTTAAGATGACAAACAGACACCTTAGTGGAGGAAATCACTTGAACAAAAACCAGAGACTCGTCGGTCTGGTGAGGATCAATGGATATGTTTCTCCTCATTAATTTCCACCGGTAAGATACCCTTGGAACAAAAAAGCACTGAATCATTGAAAAATTGTCAATATTTCAGTAGATCAATGGTCAGCAGCGCAAGATGAGTTGCAAAGCGTAGCTTTAGTACAGTTACATTTGAATGTAGTCCAATTGATTTTTTTTCTCTTTGCGCTGACATAAGTGTTCTTGTGTTTTTTAAATCCATGAGCCAAATAGCTGCTACATGAGAGCATGTAAGCTAGTAGTTATACTAAAAGCATATCAAAGAATTATCTTAGCTCAAATCATAGTAAAACAAGATAAAAAACATCTGTCATCTGATAGCTCAAATAGAATCCTAACTCACAACAGATATTTGCTAATGTCATTTATTTTGTATTATGTTGTGTCCTAGTAATAGTATAAATAGTAGTATAATAGTATAAAAGAGGGTGGTGGGACAGAATCATTATAGGTGACACAAAAAGACTGCATCTCAGTGTTGCCAGCATGACAGTATGTTGTTTATCAACCTTTCTGGTTTTTAAAATAATCTATTTAGCAATATGTTCAGTTTACTCCCTCCCACCTCCTTCCCGTCAGAGCAGCTGTCTTTGTACACATGGTGCAGCAAGCGAACCTTAACGTTTTCTTTGCACTGCTGCTAAAACCAATTAAATTTACGGCAAAGAAATCACCTGATTACGAATCACCTGATTATGAAGTCCCCCCTCCACCCCCCCACCACCACCACCACCCCTCCTTTCCCTCTGGTGTGTGTATTCATGTGTGCATCCATGTATGCATGCCACCAAGGGCAATGTTAAGAGCTGATCAGGTGGGAATGTGACATACTTTCTAGTTGTGCGTGTGCCTGCCTGTCTGTTTGCTAATCCATATGGGCGCAGCGCTAATTAAATCCAGCGGCTCAACCATTCACACCACTGGCTGCTTGGCACTGAGCAAAAAATCTGTTGGTGTTCTGTCAGGTAATATGACAAAACCAGCAGGGAGAGTTTATGTGCGTGCGTGTTTATGTGTCAGTGAGAGAGAAGGCGGTGTGTGATTGAGGCTGTAAAAGGAGCTTGTTTGTGTACAATAGTGAGAGGAAGTGAGCTGGCTTGCAGAGAGATAATTATTAATTCTAGTCTAGTGTTTATAGATGGGACAGTACTGATTTGGCTGATGCAGATGTCTTTGTAAGAGGCGAGCTTTCGTCAGCAGGGGACAGCGTGTCATGCGAGGCCTCCTCACTGAGCCAAACCTGCTGGAGTCACTGAGACGGACTGGCAGGCTGCTTGTCTCTCTAGAAGTGGGTGCCTCTCTCAGCAATTTCCTTGCCTTATCAAATCTAAACAGTATAAATGTGTGCCTTCCCTCGCCCCTGACCCCATCATTCCCTCTGGCTTTCCTCCAGCCCCTTCCATCTCCAGAGCAGAAACTTATTATTGTGTTATAAGTGAGGTGGCTTTAGCCCCAGATTTATTTTCTGAGTACATTCCTTCCATTTTGCTCTCCAGAATTGTTTAGCGGGCAATGTTATTTTACATTATTTGTATGCTCACATATGCATGAGTGAGGTCACTTGTCTGCAGTGATTTTATAATTGTCCGCTTGATGTGTGTTTGCCAGTAATTTCACAGCCAACATGTTGATGTTCTTTACGCATTGTGTAACAACATGCTTGATTAGTCTGTGCTGCTTGGGAGGGCTAATGTGTTGGTATATTGGTGTTGTGTTAACAGGATAAAGATTTATGGGGGGCAGACCTGCATGTGTTCTGTGGTCCACACAACAGATAGATAAATAAATGGAAATTGGGTCCATTTGTCACTGCCAGGGCTCGCCTGTGATGCCGTGTACCTGTGGAGTGCCGAGCCCAGCAGAGACGTGACAGTTTGTCCCTGCCAGTCCCTTATCGGATCGTCTATCACACTTGTCCCTGTGAGCCTGTAGCCTCCTGCACACACTACTACTGGCTCACTCCTCCACCAAAGGAAAGGCAGCAAGGCAAAGAGCTGTGCCTCCGTTTAACTTCTCGCTGTTTACGTTCACACCTTTTGCAAAAACTTATCGCCGGTTGAGTTTGTTGCTGTAATGAAAAGCCGCATGACGCTTGCCAGGATAACCATCATGAAAGAGAAAAACTGTGAAATTGCATTTGATGTAATTGATGTAAATCATAATTAGCATTTTTTTTTTCCAGTGCAGTCAAAGATGAGAGCACATTGTTGATAAAATAAAAATGGTTTGGCAGGGTGTAATGGTTTTTCATACACAACATGTATTTCAGCCTTTAAAAGGATAAAAGCAGCTCATTGAAAATCATACACTAAAATGCCTAATCAAACATAAGTGAGACAAGCCAGTCATCTAAGTGCATCCTTTATTTTTGAAAATGCTGTAGCCTTTTGTGGCTCAGAATGTCGCAGATTTTTGTGTCACATTAGGGACACAAGTACATAGGAAGTGGCACTGACATTGCTGTCTAATTTAAAAATCCTGAGTAGATTCCTGCGTGAGGTTAGGTTTAGGCAGCAAAAGCACTTTGGTTAAGGTTAGGAAAGGATTGTGGTTTTGGTTAAATGTTAATAAAGTAAACATGTCTCGTCAAGTGCTTCAAGTCATCGCTGACTTTTTCAGTATTTGACCCAGACCACAATCTTTCCCTAACCTTAACCGAATGCTTTGAGTTGCCTAAACATAACCATAAAGTTAGTCACTACAAGCAGATATTGTATTGTAGTAGTGGATACTGTAGAAAAATGAATGAAAGATGTCACTGAATACTTTGCCCATATATTCAGTACCAAGATTTTGTGATGTACCAGATTACATTGATTAGTAGTAGTAGTTTCTTTATTATGTTGATTTAAAAATAATCTGGGCAGCACTACATTTCTAAAAAAACTTTTTTTTTTTGCAAATATGTGGTATATAAATTTAATTTCAAGGAGACAGGGTTGTTTATTAAGCATATTCCCCCTATAATTTCCTCAGGGAATACAAATTGTGGCACAAAATGAGGGAAAATCCTCTCATGCACAGCAAGTGCTGAGTTTACCAGAAGCAACAGCAGTTTCTTTGGAACATAGAAGAACCGGATAATTATCATGTTTAGCGATAGCTTCCATGGCTACACAAAGAAAACTCAAACTTCAGCAATATTAAATCCAACAAAGACAGTGCTGCACTGACCCCTTGTCATCAAATATGAGTTAAAGATTTCATCAAATAAAAGAATTAACAAAAGTAAAATCTCACAGGTCATCACTTTAATTGACAAATGTGTGTTGGTCACCATACAACAGAGAGTGCACCTGTAGTGTCATGTATTTTAAATGTTAGACTCAGCTTTTTAACTGAACTGTAATGCTCAGCCAGCAGTTTTTCTATTCTTTTTTTTTTCACACACTTTTTTATACATAGAAGAGAGAGACATCGAGGCAGAGACAGACACGAAGCCGCAGTGCAGTTGTGTGGTTTACTCTGGTATTCTGCTGACATGGGATCCATTAGGAGGGTTTGGAGGGGGGGGGGCGGATTGGGGAAGAGAATGCACAACAGGACTGGGAGAGAAAAAAGAGGGAAGCTTGGGCCTAAAAATCAGTGAGAGAAATCTAGCGTTGCTGAAAGACTTTAGAGCGGGCTTGAAGCAGCAGAGAAGAAAAGAATATAGGGAGGAGCAAAGCCTTGAGAGATGGTGAGATAGCTTGGAGGAAACAAAGGAGATGAGAGTAAGCAGAGATTGAAGTTGGAAGACAGGAAAGCACAAGGGAGAATGAAGAGTGATGAGGGCGTACAGTATATGCAGGAAAAGACGGCAGAGATGAGAAGAGAGTTGGCGGGGGGCTGATTCAGCTTACTTTGCACTGGTGGAGAATCAAAGCTGCATGATGGAACATATATAAGAAAGCTAGAACTTTCAACATCTCATTACAGTAATTGTCAAAAAAATTATTCAGGTGTGCACTTGCCTCAACCAAAATTGTCGATGACACACACTATTTGACCTCGTCTTGGTCTGCTAATTTACTCACATCCAGCCAGGTGAGTCATCAAATGTAGCAGAAGATTGAGTCAGGATAACTGCTTATATTTCAGCAGAGCTTATTCATGGCATTCCTCATACTAATGATAAGGCAGGGTGTCTATACACATACTTAGTGATCTTTCCTGTGGTGCCCAAATGATACCCTCCATCCCTGTCATCACTGGAGTCTGGCACGCCAAACCAATGGGAGTGTCATTGTCAAGGAGATTGAAAACACCTGGAGGCTGGCATCATCCAACAGCACATCAGTCAGTCATATTTACGTGAAATCAAACACTGACAGATGAATGTTTGTAGCCACAGGGCTGCAGCAGTGTTTGTGATAGGGATTTACAGAATAACACAGAGGGGATGGAGAGAGAGGATGACAGGGCTGTGTCTCGTTGTATTAACGTTATTTTCCGCCGTGCTTCATGTAATTACAGATGCTTCTTGGGGATGTACTTATCTCACTTTGCTCACTTTTCCAGCTGCATCTTATGTTATATGCATATTAAGCTGACATGCAAATGTCCGCTCTCCTCAATTGTGCCTCTGACCACAACATCAAACAGAATGAGCTATCAGAAATAAGACGGCCTAAGCATCCACCATCCATTTTTTCGTATAATCACGTTTTTCTTTCTTCCTTTGCATATCATTTTGAGCCTTCTGCTATTCCCTCCCCCCATACCTATTCATTGACTCCTTTCGTCAGAAAGACAAATTACCCAGTGGGCTGCTCTTTTAGCTGTGCTTTCTGTACAATAATCAATTTGAGGACGAGAGAAAGAGAAGGCTAGAGAAACGTCAAATTGTTCATCAGGGGCTCTCAGTAGCGGGGCTGTAGAGAGGTGTGGGGGATGGTAGGGGCTACCTCGTCCTCCGTGAGATAATTAGGGAGAAGACCAAAAAGCAGAGATGAGGGGAAGACGGCGGGCCAGCAGTGAGAGAGAGAGAGAGAGAGAGGAAAAAAAACAAAAAACAGAGAGATACAGAGATGGAGAGTGGTAAGTGCAGAGTTGGGGGATCATAGCTTCTGAGAGCAGTTTGTTGTTATATTTGGAAATCTTGAGATGGTGTTTAGTTTGTCGTCCCAGCAACAGACAGATACACAGGAGGGGACGGAGGACAGACAGCTGGGGCCAGTGACGAGTGAAGGGGAAGTGCGGAGAGGGAGGAGGAGGAAGAGCTCTGAGGGGAGTATGACTTGGAGTTAGCTTCAGTTAAACTACTCAGGAGAAAAGAAGGATAGCACGAGGAGGAGAGGAAAAATGAGCCAGGCTCTCTCTTGTGGCGGGTGTTTATTCAGAGACCTCTTGTTTCCTACCAATTAAAGGGGCTGGGGGACTGCTTCAGCACAAACTCCCTTCCTCCTCTGCTCAATCTGTCTTCACTCTCTTCTTCCCTTCCACTGCAATGTTTGCTCCATCTGCAAATTTTGATAATTTAAGCATCTCACAACGGACATTTGCACATGGGTTTTTACCCGCTAAGTTCTCCCAGCTGACATTTTCATTAATTTGGCATTCTGCACATACATTTAATATATAAATGTGTTAAAATGACTCTCTCTCTCTCTCTCTCTCTCTCTGTGGAGTAATCTTTAGTATGTTTATCTTGTTTTAATTACTTCTATTATCTACAACAGCTTGCATTTGTTCTGTTCTTATCTGTACCCTTCCCTGTGCTGCTGCAATGACCCAATTTCCCCAGAGGGATCATTAAAGTTTCATCTTTCACCCCTTATTCATTTCTCTCCCCATTCATTCCTCCCCGGTGCAGCTCGGTCCAAACCAAACAAGCTTGTCGTTATACTCGATTTCTCTTCCCGTTCCTACCCTAAATCACCCGTCTCTAGCCTCTTTATGACTGGAAGAGGTTGTGTCAAAGACTACTGTTTTTAGACTGTAACAAAATGTTGCATTTGTGGATCGGTTTCCAATGGTGATGATGTATGTTTGCACCAGGCTCAGAATTTGTTTCTAGAAACCATCTTGGAGGGGAATAAATGATTGGGAAATAGAAAAAAAAGAGAGGATGCTGGAAAACCTTGGTTGTTTTGTACCATCTGAATAGTGGTGATATGGTGCTCTGCCTACTACATCACCTTGTTTGCACTCATCATTATCAGCATTAACCATCTGACACAATGCATTCATTCATGATTTTTTTTTCTACCTCTATTCTGCATCTCTTCACATATCCATCAGCTATGACGAAATAATATATAGGATGATGTCAAATGCAGCGCCTTGGAATCATGTGACTGTGCTATCTGCACCTGCACTGTCAGCACCTTTCCCCGTCACGATAATGTTATTTTCCCTCGTTGAATAAAAGTATTGTTGTGTTATGGTTTGTATCTCACTGCACAATGTATGCCTGTCAATCAGTGTAATATAGCTTGGAATATAATGCCACAGTCTCAAATATTTGTGTGAAAACAGCCCATGATTCTGTCTGGTATCTGTCTGATTTATATTATCTTTTTTTTTCTGTCACTCTGGAGAGCAATGCATACCTGCCCAAAGCCTCTTTCTCTCTTGGGCCCTGAGTTGTCTCTCAGATTGATGACAGGGAAAGGACTGGGGCACCTGAGGGTACATTATGATGCGAAACATAGCTGTAACTGTGAGTGTGTGTACTGTACTGTGTGTGATTTGTGTGTGTGCATGTGTTTGTTTGTTAGGCCATAACTTTGCCTATTTTGGCACCCGCCTCGCCATAAAACAAACACACTGCAGTGACTGCCGTCTCATTCGATGCTGCATTCACTGTACGCTGCAGTGTCTTTGTGTCTGTTTCTCTATTCCTACCCATGCTTGTATGTCTTTGTCTCGCTCACTTTTCTCTTTGTTACAATACATCGCCCTCCCCACCACCTATTCTTCCTCATCCTCCTCCTCCTCTCCATCGCCTCTCTTTGTGACCCGGGTGCACTCCTCCCTTGGAGCATCTCTCCTGGGTTTTGCTCTTTATTATTTCAATCTCTACCCACTTCGTCTTCTTTCACAAACAAAGGCCAGGTAGGAATTTGGGTAGATACTCATTTAATATGACTTGCTTTAAACAAAGAGCAGCCCACTAAGCATCAGATTTATGCTCTGTATGCAGTGTGTAATTGCACATGCTCTGAAGTTCGCCCCTCTCTTGCTTTTTGTGTACAGTTCAAGTAAGGTGCTTATTTAGAACTCAATCTAGCCCAGGGACATTTTCCTAACACCATCACTGAGGTCATACTGCTCAAACAAAGGTTTCTATGGGCCAGTACACTTGAATATATTTGTCTCAAGGTCTGACTGCTGTCTGCTTCACAATTCTTTTGTTTTGTCAAACAAAGCCCACAAAGTCTTTCTCACCAATTTCATTCCTTCAGGGGGGATTCATTGGCCTTATTAGTGGAAAAATCTAGAAATATGTTTTTTGTCTGGGCAAAAAATTAATTGACACACTCACACATACACACTTACATACAGGCTTCCCTCCGCTAACCATATTTTATCTACTCGTTAATGTTCCCAATTACTCTGTCAAACACTGCCAACGTTTTGCAGCGTGGCACGCTTATTGAAATGGTAATGCAACCACAGTGAAAGTCTTTCATTCACTGGCTTCTAAGTGGATTTATTCATGACAATTTACTCTTCTCATGCAGGATTACACTAATGAGAGGGTTAAAGGGTTGTGTGTGTGTGTGTGTGTGTGTGTGTGTGTGTGTGTGGCTTTTCTCTGCTTTCATGCGAAGGACTCTTGCCCCGGAGAGAAAGGGCCACGTTTCTACTGCCTCCAGCTCTCTCCATTATTCAGAAGAAGAGGACTTGATTTGGTTTTGTACCATTTCTTCTTCTTATGCTCATTGGAATGCACTTCCTGCTGTCTAAAGGGTTCAGGTGTCTACTATAGCTGTCACAATTAACAGTGCAAACAGCCTGTTTTTTTGCGAGGTTCTGTCTGATTTGAATCACAAGCCAGTATTTTGGTTGTACCAGTGGAGCCAGTGAATTGTTTCACACCTGAATAGATGTAATAAAGAAAGGCTTTATTTATGACACAGGGCCAGATTGTAAGCCATCTCCTTGCAGGAGGTCAGGTCTCTATGGGGAGGTGTTAGCACAGATCTCAGAATGTAGGTCATTGTGCTTTGTGTTGAACAGTCCCCAGGTATTGCCTCTTCTCCACCACCATTTCAACCTGCTACTGTCAACGCCCTGTCATACACCTCTCTGTGTCCCCTTGCCTGTCGCTCATTAGTGTCATCCACACAGCATTCTCAGTTGTTTGCTCTTCCACCTCCTATTATCACCCATGCCAGAAGGAATTCCACGTTTGTTTGGAATAATTAAAGCACAGTTTCCGTGCGGCTGGAGCTTGTGGTCATCTCACACTTGTCACTCGTTTTTTTTGAGTTTTTGGCAGGTGCTTCACATTAAGTACGTGCCTAATGAGTTTAGTTACAACACACATTTAACTTTGTTTATCTGAGATGGTTATATGAATTTATGGCAATGGGTTGAAGAGTTTATGGTCTACAAAGTGAAGGCTATACAAAATAACAGGTGGTAAGAGCAGACATCACACCCACACATATAAACATTTTATTTAGACTTCAAAGAGATTTAATCACACAAGGATTGCATCATCAGAACACCAAAGGAGTGTGCCGTTCTTGCAAATGTCAGACTGCATATGAGAGTGCAAAGTACAGCAACTTGATACCTCCATTAAACTTTATTTTGCAGAGAACTGTGTCCTTCCACATACATTGTGTGCCCTCAGGAAGGACGCACTTCCCTGAATGCATTTGCAGGTAATGAATGGATCAAGCAGCCATCCTGAGCAAGCTTGATTTGATGAAATAGTGAAATGAGACCTTAGAAAACTGAATTAGAAAATGTACTCAAAATTATTAGCATGTCAGATGTTTTTAATGATCATGTGTGTACACAGTTGATATACCTGCTTGAGGAAAATAATATAATAAGTATAAGTAAATAATATTTAGAGGAATTTATTTTTTATTTTTATTGCAAAGTAATCCAATTTAAATAGAGTGCGCCAAATTAAACAAGTTGAACCTCTGTGGGTTTACTCCCACACTCCATTGATGTACAGTTCAGTTAAAACTAAAGACAGTAATTGCTCATGTAGCCTGGGAGCCATAATTGCAGAAATGTGAAGTAATAGATATAGTTTAGATACTATAACCCAATTTATTAACTGGTAATCAAATCAGTGCAGCGAATGAACTAACTCCCCACAGCTACAGTATAGAGGGGTTTCCCCACTACAGACACATTGGTATGATGTCATGATAGCCTGTCATGAAATAGTGCAATATGGTAATGCTTCAGCAAATAAACATACCCTGATGATAATGATAAGATATAGATATAGATAGATAAAGGCCAAAATTAAAAAATCTACGAAAGACCAATCAGCTGTGTGACCACTGAGTCTAGTTAACATTATTAATTCCTAATTGACATTGTGGGTGTATGTGATGTGCTGTTGTGTGTAGCTTTGTATTTTGTATGGTGTGTTCTGGGTCATTTTTTTTGTTTGTTTGTTTGTTTGTTTTGTTTTTGGCTTTGTACTGTTTGTCATTGTGCTGTTGTATGTTTTGATTGCAGGGGACTACGGATGCAAATTAGCTTCGAGCTAGCTCCGGTGCAGTGCATCTTTAATGTTTTAAACAACACACAGTCCCTATCAATAAATAATTATAAATCAAATCAAATCAAATATAGATATAGATATAGATATAGAATTAACGGATGTATGGTATCCAGGTAGATTTGGACTGGATGTGTGAGCTTTGGGGAGATCATCTATGGCAAAATGTCTTTTTTTAAAAAAAAAATCAGATAACTGCTCACATCAGTGTGCTAACATGCTTACAATGGTAATGCTAGTATGTTGATGTTAAGCAGGTATAATGTTTACCATAGTCACTATGTTGGTTTAGCATGTTAGCATGCAAACATTTTCTAATTATCACTAATCACAGAGTATAATTGGTATTTGGTCACAAACCAAAATAATGGACCAATCAGAATTTGACCAAATGATGCTAGATGAAAAGTCAGATGATCAAAGTTATTACACATCATCCTCTGGAGACCATGAACATGAGTGCCAAATGTCACTGCAATTCATCCAGTAGTTGTCAAGATATTTCACTATAGAACCAAAAAGTCAGAGGATCACAAAAATCATTAGAATGTATCCTCTAGGGACCCTTGAATATCTGTTGTAAATGTCATGGTAATCTATCTAATAGTTGTCAAGATATTTAACTGAACAACACATGTCAACCCCATGGTGCTACTAGAGAAAAAAAAAGAGTTTGTAGGATTCATCATCAGGGGACTATGAATGTCTGTACAAAGTTTCATAACAATCCATCCAATAGTTGTCAGGATATTCAGTTTGGACCAAAGTGGTAGACCGACCAACAGACTGCTGCTAGCAGTTCATGGTCTTTGCAATTTGCCTGCTTAACATTAAAAATTACATTTTTTAAGTATAAACACAGCACAATGTATTATTTGGTCTGAATGACATAGTGCAGAGCAGTTTTGCCTTATGTTGCATGCTCCAGACTAAATAAGCTTAAGTTATGTGTGGGAATGTTTTCAATAAAAACACTATATATTTCATAAACAAAAGAGCAAGTGTACACGTCTGCATCTGCGTCTGTTTTCCTTAACATGTGTAACAACTTGTCGGCCTGTGTTTCTACCGAAACCTCTCCCCCATCCCTTAAGTTGATAAAATTCTCTACAGCTCATAAAGATGTCTACAGCACACATTCTTAAATCTTAAATCCAAACACAGTGTAATGTCTGTACACGTTTACACATATTTCTCATTTGATTCTCAAATGACTCAATATTGTACATAAGTGTGTTATATTGTATCAGCATGTTCTCCAGTGAGTAATATTAGTCAAATAAATCATAGTTAGGAAAAATAAGCAGTGTATCAAAGATGAAAATGTAATTTCTTGTCCTTTTTGAAATATTTTTTCTCTTCCTTATTGCTTTCTCTCTGAACCTGCACCATTAAATCTAGCTATTACAGTACTCTGATCATCATTCTGAGAATAGTCAAAGTCTGCTTTCCACTTTATGGTGCTGCTCAGGCTGCGGGCCAAATAATTTTTAACTTTGAAAATACTTGTTTTGGTTGCTTTATTGTCATAAGACCATTGAGAGAACTGAAAGTCAACCTGGTGCACTTTTGTGTGATTGACAATTTCCCAACCCTATCAGAGCTGTTCAACCTCCATTTCACCCAGCTCCTCTGCCACTTCACTAATTCTCCTAATCTGCTTCATGTCCATCTGTTTCTCTGTATCTGCCCTCTCCTTATTCCCAGCAACATTTTTTCTTTCTCTTCCTCCTGTCTTCCTTCTTACAGAGGGATATAATGAGTGGAGGAGATTAAATTGGAGGTTACACAATCCTTTTAGCTGGTTTTAATGTCTGCCCCTCACGAGTGATATGTTCTGCACGTACATCAACAGGATTAGAGTGTCAGAACTGATGAACCGGTGCAGGGAGCCATCCTCTCACACACAGACACACGCACATACACACGCACACATAAAACCAAGTAGGTCTATCTGCGGACTTGCAGTATCAACACGACACACCCACTTTACTACATGACAGACCCATTTGGGGGGGGGGATGTCATGTATTAAAGTGGGCGTGTCATGTAGTAAAGAGGGTGTGATGTGAAGGTCTTCTCCATAAAAGCCCTGTCAGAAAGCAGTGCCTCTTGATATGTGTATGTCCAGTGCACGTGTACCATCATTTTTCTGTCACACTTTCCTTTCTTTGGTCTTTTTATGATAGTAAAATAACAAACTAATAACTTTAACATATTTAATAGAGAGGCCAAAATAGTAACATAAAAGAACAATACAAAACTACAAAAAGACTTAGATAGAGACAATTATCTGATAGTTTAAAGAGGTACAAGTGTGGCTGGGGTAAATTTATATGTTATATTTGTACTGTGAGCATGTGTAGCAGTGGTAGTTCTCTCTTTATGTGGCGGTGACAAAATTGTCACACTAGATAAAAAAAGATAATTACAAAAATACAAATAAATGAATGCCTGGTACAGATTCAGATAGCAGAGGTCAACATTGGGTTAACATTTTACATAAAGATGTCTATGAAGCTCTTACCGTGACATTTTAGACTGGACAGAGCCACTTTATGCAGAAAGGAAGGTTTTTTGAATGTGAGAAAGAAAGCAAGCGAGAGAAAAGAAAAAGTTAAAGAGTAAAATTTGGCCCAGCAAATAATATAACCGAGAGCTTTATCCTCAGTAAGTGAGCCCCTATGTTCAGTTAATTGGCTCGCCAAACATAAGATAGATTTATGGCCCTGCATGCAAAAAAATCTGTTTGCCTTGGGACTTTTTTGAGTAATGATTTCTTTGCAGAAAATGAAATTCAAATAGGGGAGCTTGGGGAGGACATGCAAGGAATTTTTGTTTCCTTTATAAGCAGTGTGTGGTGTCTTCTGAATGCTTGTGTGTATTCCACAAATCTCATGTGTCGTAGTTATGAGCCTGAGCTAATGCGTGCATCCTAATTTGTATGTGTGGGACCTTCATTAGGGCCCAAGCATCAAGTGTTGCAAAGGCCCTATTGTATTTCAAGGAATGATTTTTAGGGCCCAAGCACCATGTGGTGTGAAGGTCCTATTGTATTTCAAAGGATTATTTATGATTTTCCTTTGTCAAATTCAAATACATTTTTTAGGTGCTTGAAACCTCACAGAACTTTGCACATGCATCAGAAGTGGCAAAACTTGATATCTGATATGGGTCTTGGGTTGGAGTGTGGCAAGTTGGCTTAATAGCTCCCCCTAACAATTTTCAAAGTTAAAGCCCACACCTTTAAATTTGACATAGATGAAAAAAGCCTCTTGGAGCCATGCCCTGAGCCCAACAGGAAGTCTACCATTTTAAATTTACTGTGCAATTTTTGCGCTGTTTTTGCCACTCACATCTGCCATACTTTTATGAACTCCTCCAAGCAGGTAACCAAGATGCACCTCATTAAAATCTAAAGACCTTCATGAAGCTAAATTGCAAAGCTTTTCACCTGAAGGTGAACAATTCGCATGTTTTGCCATGAAAGAGGAAGCTGTTGTAACTTAACTGTACATTATTCACCCTCATCCAGACTTGACCTGCTTGATATGAGTTCAGGCCTGAAGATTCCTACATGTAAGTATTGAGTCGTAGTCATAGTGCCATGTACTGGCAACAGAAAGCAGACCTTATGTTATATACTTCCTTTGATTTACATGAAATTTAAAGCATGTGGTCTACATTTGATATGCAGCAACATAATATACATTTGGTGTTTTCTACCACCACATAGTGGATGCAGGAAGTGATATTTATCTCCCACATGCAATGTCCAATACTCATGAAAGTGCATATCCATGTCAGGCAATCTCCAGTAAATATATTGCTGCATTAATAACTCACTTGTGAAACGCCACCTACTGGCAACAGGAAGTGGAACCTAAATGACACATAGTTCATCAAATGGATATACAATTACAATATGTCATCTCCAGCGTCACATACTGCGCACAGGAAATAATATTTACCCCTTCACACAGTGTCCAATAATCCTGAAAATTCAGAGCCATGTCAACCAACCTCCAGTAGCAATACCACGGCTGCCGCTCCCTCCGACTTGCGTGAGCTGTGACGGCCCATTCATCGCTGCTAGCAGCTTTTATTGGATTTGCTTGGTTGCAGTTCATATTATGGTATTGGCTTTGGTATGTGGTTGCAAAGGGGTACAAAGCCCACTGGACTGCCTATGTGAGAGTGGTGTATTTGTGTGCGTATGTGTCTGTCTGTCTCTCTCTGTCAATCTGTCTGACCTAGCCCTTCCTCACAAGAAAAACAACATTATAGGTCGAAAATTCAGCTGTCAAAAAACGACCTATAGTTACGTTTACACCATCTAGCGTGCTTGGGTGGACGGCTAGATAGATAGATGGCAAAAAGTGGACTTTTTGCCAGTTGGAAACGTGAACTCCTGTTCACGTTTCCAACTGCAAGTCGAGACAGTTTTTTAAAAACCAGAACTTTGATTGTTGAGGAGTTTACGGTGACACCTATGACAACGAAGGTTGCGTAACTTTAAGGAAGTAACTTTAACCCACATCACATTTCAAGTGATCATTTTAACCCAAACCATGATCATTTCCTAACCATAAGCAAGTGGTTTTTGTGCCTAAACCTAACCAGACCTTGACCCCAGTTTTGTCACACCATAAAACAATTATTTTTTAGGATTACTGCTGATAAAGGCGGCATATTAGAAAGCGGTCCTATAGGTGGCTCTGGAGTGCAGGTACAATCGACCTATGTGATCATTTAATTTTGAGGATGTGTTGGTCTGACCACCTATATGTGAGCTGCACACATTGGTTTTCTGTGAAGTAGCTGTTTCTCCTGCAGCTTTCCATCTCTCCATACTCCAGCTCTGTTAGAGCGAGGAGGAGGAGAGGAGGAGGAGGTGATTGAGGAGAAGAGGGGGGGACGGGTGGGTTTGGATGGACGCAGAGAGGTAGGGGGTGGGGAGAGCTCAGGAGATAGATTTTGAGAAAAAGTCAAGGATTTCATATCTGCTGGGGTTGGATGATTGCTGTATTTTTAAGGTTAGCTTTGGGTATTTATTATATTTATATATTTTCAAGTGTGTGCTCTGGGATATTTTAGTCAAAGACGGCTGGTTTGTATTTGAGCTGAAATGAATGTTTTTAAGCACTGGGAGACATTAAGACTTCAGGACAGTGTAATAGATGCCAGTACTTATTTTTACTTATTACTACTTACTCTTGGAATAATGTGTTTTAGTGCGGTCTCAGTCCAGAGCGCCACAGAACAGAGGAGGAACCATAATTCCAGCCTCTGCCTCTGTCTTTTTTCCATTTTAGTATTTACATATCGCTGAGATCATCCAATGAAATATAAGAAAAACAGTCACACTGCACCTACAGTATGTAGGAATAACAAGAGTATGGGCAGTCATTTTTAGAGAAGTTCAACGTCATTTTCTAGGGAGTGTTTCATTGATCTTTCATTTTTTCTCCACTCACTATCGAACCATTTAGAGGAGACCAGTGTGTATGAGATACTTCAATAAGCTACTGACTAAATCATGCATGTATGTATTAATAATGTAAGGGGTTCCAATAAATTAGGTGCATTATGGTATAGTGAGTGCCTTTGAATATTGCTCAAGTAGATGTTCGTCCATTGACAGGTAATCAATCTCATTCACTTTTTACTAGTTAAGTCATGTATTAAATGAATACTAAATAGTTTCTTGCTTAGAGTTGTGGGCACTGGTTTTGGCTTTTAACACTGTATCACTTTAAGCCACTGGTAACACGTTATGGGCAGAATTACTGTATTTTTGACATTTTATTCCAATTTAGACAAATTCTATTTTTAAAAGGATAGTTCAACATTTTGGGACTTCCAGGAATCTTGTCATCACTAGAGGTTGCCAGGCAACCAGCAGAGACTGCAGGAAGTCAGTGCTCCCAGCCAAAGAAATAGGCTGTGAATGTCATAGTGTGTACATTTTTCCACAATATAGTGACCTCAAAAATTCTGCTACTGAATGAAAAGTAGTACCCATGACATTACACCACTTTCTGCTAACAATCCCACAATACAATGTGTCATATTTTATATATGTGAAAAGTACAGTTGAGTGACTACACATCAAAATGATGATTAGTAAGTGCTCGTAATCTGAATTTAGTGCTCACTATTGTGTAAACTATTGAGTGTCTATTATTCCGGGGGGAACGAGTGGGTGAGCAAGGGAGTGATTTCAGTCACATCTATAGTCAAGCACATTACCCCCTTAAACCCACAACTTGTTGTTTTTGCACTTTGGTGGATTAAACCCAAACAAGATAATGTTTGCCAGTATAGGTGTTTCCCCCTACGTCCTGTCTTTACGCTAAGCTAAGCTAATTGGCTGCTGACTGTATACTGTATTCATATTTAGCGTACAGAAAATAAGAGTGGTTTTGATATTCTCATCGAACTCACAGCAAGAAAGCGAATAATCACATTTCCCAAAATGTCAGATTATTCCTTTGAGCATAAACATGTACATATTCAAACACAAAAACATAAAATCTTTTCTGACAAAAGAGAATACATTTGGGCAATTGAGGACTGTGATGAATATACAATTTGAAAAGTCAGGGTCAAGTCACTCCATTTAATTTTCTCACAAAGAAAACACTATTTATCATACAGTTGGCAGCTAATATTTTAAGCTCAGACCCCGCTGATTGTAAAAATGTGGTTGCATTCTTAATTTCTTGATTCCCCAAGCCTGCATGGCATGGTTCCCTGCTTTAATTTGTGTTCTCTCTCTCTCTCTCTCTCTCTCTCTCTCTCTCTCTCTCTCTCTCTCACTCTCTCTCTCTCTCTCTATCTGTCTCTCTCTCTCTCTCTCTCCCTCTCTCTCTCTCTCTGTCTCTCTCTCTCTCTCTCTCTATCGCTCTGATCTGATAATATAAAACATATGAAAATATAAAACACATCATATTAATGATGTGGAAATGCCAAAGTGCTCTATGTTTTTTCTTCCTAAAAGCCTTAAATTTGTCAGTGGTCTCTAAACAGGCATTTCTTCCCAGTGGATAAGCTGATTGCTAATTGTATTCCTCCACTATAATATGAATTGGAAGCAGAGGCATGCACAGCTGTTGTCCGCTTTTGGCAAATCTTAACTATAACTGATATCAAACCATCAGTGCCTTACAAACTGTAAGATATTTCAAGTTGGTTTAACTTGGAAATGCAAGTTCTGCTGCCTTGAAAATACAAATTAACTCAACTTGAAGAGTTGAGTAACAAAGATTACCTTGAAACAAAGGTAACCTTAAACTTGAAGATTACCTTTGTTTCAACTCAGAAATTAAAGGTCATAAAGTTGTCTCAACATTGTGTTTTAAAGACTCTATCTCCGTTTTTTCCGGGCTGTTCAAACAGGAACACCCACTCCGCTGTTAGCAAAAAGCGGTGATGTGGGTTAGAGCGCTGATCCTCCCACCCACTAACACACATAAGCAGTTCACTGACTGTGTCTTCCTACCATACTCGCTTGCTATATGTTAGAGCAGGAAAAATTGTCCAGATATACTATGAGCGATGTCGCAGCGCTGTGTCTGACTGTGTGAGATGTTTATAAATGCATTGGATGGGGCGGAGGGACAGACAGCTGCTGAGTGCCGGGAGCTCTGGGGGAGTGAGCCAGGAGCAGAGCCGGAGCTTCTGGATGAATAACACCCGCGAGTAACACCGTTTATTGGCGAAAGGAAAGCTCAAGAGTTTATTTTTTAAACTCAGAGCAGCAGCCACAGTGAGTGCTCAGTCCATCTCTGTGGCTACTGGGTAGGCGGACTGGGGTGTTTATATTGGTTTATATGTAGCAGCGTCATCATGCAGAAACCCACGTCAGGTCACGTGGGAAAAAGCTTTTAGAGGGGCTGGGGAAAATGGCATTTTGATGCTAAAACATACATACTTTGAACAAAATTTTAATTTTTGGATTTGAATACATATGGAACACTAATGTAAAGCTACAGAATAATATAAAAACCCTAAAAAAAAATAATAATAATAATGGACCGGCCCTGTAGTTGTCAAAGTTGATTGAACTCTAATCACTTGTTGTTTCAACTTAATACTGTGAGTTAAAACAAAGAATTACTTTACATTATCAATGTAAGAAAACTTTCATTACCTAGTCGAACAAACACATTTCTGTATTATTGTAACTCAAGTTTTCAAGTTAAAATAACTTTTAACTTGTCATTTTTAAGAGAAAGAAGATGAGATGGTGGCGTTGTACAATGATGCAGATGTGAGATAATGACAACAGGTTCATAAAATCTAACATAAACAAGAACAATGTTGCATATTAATACATCTTAAACATGCCTTAATATCAAAACAGTTATGAGTTTTAACACATGGGCCCCACATATGTTGACAACTGGGAGTGCTGGGGAAATAGGGACAGATGGGCCGGGGTTGTACATTGAGGCAAAATGTGAGATAACAACAACAGGTTCATAAAATCTCAATATGAACAAGAACAATGTTGTACATTGTCAAGACCAAAAAAGCAGATGTGTTAATCAAACACATCTGCTGGTTCCCACATACTTTCAAAACTGGAAATGAGATAATAAGAGAGAGATGAAGAAAGACAGAAAGAGAGAATGAGATAAGATAGGGTGGAGTTGTGCAGAGGCTAAATGTGGGATAATGAGAGTTTTATAAAACCATACATACAACTTCCATGTCTAAAAGATTCCTTTAACACAATTCTAAAGAAAAATGTTTGTTTACATTATGAAAGTTAGTGCCTCAAAAAAGGTTTTACAGGTTTGAGTTACCAAACTTACCTCAGAACAGTAACTAAGGTTTTTCACCTTTTAATTTTTTATCTATACTTGACTTGCTTTGTCCGTACCTGACCTGCACTGTACAAATTATACTGTCGAAAACATGAACAATGTTTCTATGAAGAACAATGCAAGAGTCCCGATTAACAGCTTCCTCTTAGTAGGGTCTTGAGATGTGCACTGATTTGTTTACAGGCTATATCTAAGTTTATTTCTGAGTCCATGAATTCTTGCTGAGCCTTGGTCTGGTTTAATGTTCATGATGACCTTCTGAAGGAACTCAAAGGAGTACATCATACTACAGGGGTACTCGAGGTTAAGATAATAGATTGCGCCCTTTAACATGGCAAAGCATGTGGGCACATATCTGGACTCATGTAGGATTATCTTCTCCACCACTACCAGAGCCACATTAAAGACTTCCAAAGGAAATGCATCATGCAGAAGACCTTCGTATCCAATCAACAGTCCAACCTGCATTCCTTTCTTTATCACGTTGAGGGTTTCTCCATGAGCCTGAAGACTTATAAAGACATATACATCTTACCAGACATCCCCTAGTTTAAAACATCACTGCCATTCTAAAAAGGCTAGGAAATGTCTTACATTACATTACATTACATTACATACATTACAAAGTATATATGTGTATGTGCTGTGCATATATGTACATATGTATTTTTCTAGTAAAATTTTAGTGGTAAGAGAGCCTTGATCATCCATAGAATAAAAATGTTGTTTGGAGTAACTTGTTTTTTTCTCATATTGTAGGCTAGAATTAATTATTACTTAATGAGTTAATAACCCTACTGACATGTATGGGCAGAAAACATTACATTAACTTAAAATACTGTTGGTCTGATTAATAGTTAATCTAATCTTTAATATAAAGTCTTAAGATGTCACTGTTTAGAGAGCATTTAAGTCTTTTACATTAAACAGTCCTACAGCATCATTGTGATGTGAAGAGACTCTCCTCTAGAAAGGTACTGTGGGGTGGGGGTAGAGGCTGCTCACTCTCAGGGCCGCAAAGCAGCGCCAAGTGCGACGCAGGTGTCTTTGTTAGTTTAAGAGTTGAACAGTCATTTTCCTGTCCAGCGTCCACGTTGTTTAAATAGCAAATGCACTGGCACCCATCAGTGCGCCCGTGGGCATGTTGGTCTTAAAATAGGTGTGGTCAAGCGCATTGCTACCTTGAGGCAGCAGAGAGCGATTGCGCTATTGACCAACAAAAACCTGGTCTGAAGTCAATGACGCAATGTTTCACTGTTATTTTAAGGGCACATTATCAAGACAGTAATATGCGCCTACATAGGCGGGTGCACAACATGCACTCTGCTTGTTACACACAGGACACATAGCAGCGCACAAACATGCGAAAGATTACAAATAAAAGGATTACAATGTGAACGGTTATTATTGTGTACATCAACATATTTTAAAAAATACATGTCATAATGCGTAGTCATAATATTTATCAGAATTAACTAGTAATGATGCATGACGCAGTAATGATGGGTAAAACTGTCTAACCATTGACCAAATCGTGGCAATACATGTAGGTATTTAAACAGTTGGACAACAGCGGATCAGAAACGGATCGACTTTTCTGCTGCTTTAATACATAAGGACCTGAGGAACACATGAGGAAATAAATAAGGTGAAAACAATGATTAAACTAAAGAAGGAAATAAATCTGCACAGCTTCTAGCTGCTGCCAGCAGCAGGATCAGGACCTTGGAGAGCTGATCAAGTCCTGATAACTGTGTTAATGATTTTTTACATGATTAAAATTAATGATTTAATTTTTGAACAATATTTAACAAATATTCTTTAACATTTTAGAGAGTACAGTGATCAGGTTTCTATACTTTCAGAAATTAAAACCCTGCTGATTTTACCTGTTACTCCATTACTTAGGAAAACAATTTTAAAGAAACCAAAGATGTTATTAAAAAAAATAAACCTTTTCAAAAAATGAAACAAAAATACATTTGCAACAAATTAATGAACAGGATCTTAAACTGGTCGTCTGGGGCTGGTCATGGAGGGTCCAGGAGCAGCAGGGGCCAGTGTGCTCATTATGGATCGTGCACTTTCACTTTGTGCACAAGCAGATCCATTTCCTTCTTACTACTTGGCAAATGCACCATCATAATAGCAATCCACCAAGCTGCAAGCACACATGGCTTTTAAAGGGAATGGGAGATGACACTCTGATTGGTTTATTGCATGTTACACACAAAAAAACACCCATGATTAATTAGGAGACTATTGACAACCCCTTTGAACTATGTGCCTGGTGCATCGACCATTTTTTCTGCTGTTAAAATAGCAAAAGTGGATTTGGACACACTCTAAATGCACTTGCACCATGCACTTCAGACCATGCGCTTTAGATTGTTAAAATAGGGCCCTCAGCCTCAAGTTCTAAACAGTACAACTCAGTTTGAGATAAATAGCAAATTAGGTTCAATCACTACATATAGTTAGCAGTCATTTTCAGATCATTCATAACAACCTGCTGTTAGCATAAGGAGCTATGTATGTCTGTGTGAAACATACTGGTGGTAAATGAAGAGACGATAGGAAGTTGTCTTGCGGGAGCAACAGAAGATGTTGCATTTCTGCAAATGTGTGTTCAGCTGTTTCAACAGGTGTTAAATCATTTTCGCATACTGCCTAAATAATTGGCGGACTTTGTTGCACTATGACAATGAGCATAGTATAATCGAAAGTCAGTTTTATTTTTTCCGTGGTGTGTGTGTGTGTGTGAGGAGCTCAGACGCACCCTCGTGGAAACATTGACTGACACAAAGCAGGGGACAATACCTCTAATGAACATGAAAAATGTTACCTTACTCACATGTCAACTTAAAACAAGTGAGTGTAGTCTGAAATGTGTAAATACAGTGTCTTACATCACACATCCTGATTATGTCAGAGGAATCCTCTGAAAGATAGCGCGAAAGACCAAGTAAGGCAGCTGTTCTTCTGTTTCAGTTTGTATCCCTCAAAACAAGCAAGAATAGGTGAATGTGATACCTAAGCTAGAATCGTGATTTTTATTTATTTTCTTTACATTTTAAACCTCCTTTTTAAGACAATGCAGAACACTGCTCAGGGTGAACCTCCAGCCCGATGCAGCAGCTGCTTTCTACAGCTCTAGTAGACTTGACACCAAGACCAAGGCCTCTAGTCCATCCAGGAATGACTCCAGCAGGTCTTTTGTGACAATTCTACTGAACTCGGCACTCGAAACAGATAGATGACGAAACGACAGAGAAAAGGGCATGAGTGAGGGAAATTGAGAGCAGCATAGAGCTGTAGGGGTAGAAACACAAAGAAATCACAAATATGATTGCAACAAAGAGTACATGCCTTCTGACTATATCAATGCTCAAGTAACAAAATTCAGGATTTCTGTGCTGTACTACTCTGTCTCTCACTAAACATTGCAGGCCATCTGTCCATGACCGCAGAGATGAGTGGCTCATCACCAATGATCTTTATTCTGTGCTGTGAGAATGTTGCAATCATCAATTCATCCAGGAGCTGTAAATCTGGATCTCTCTTCTGCACTTCTAGAAGCATGGTCTTGCAATCCTTCTCTGATTTAACAGCAATTTGTCCCTCAGGTGGCTTTAGCAAGTAGTCGATCTCTCCCTTTTTTGACTTCTTGACTGGCTTGCTGTTTTCCTCTCCCCTTTTTCTTTTGTTTACAAGAATTTCAGGGCATGTAGCTGCCATTATCCTCTGATGGAAATTGCCCATTTTGAATCTCAAGCTGAATACCCAGCAATACCATCCTATACCTGACCCTGGCTCCCTGAGACAAGGGTGCTTTGCAACAAGAGCTTTGGCTACACGTTCATAGTGGTCTTTACTTGGATAGGCAGTGATTTTGGATATGATATCAGCTAGTCTGTCCAGTATTTCACTCTCTGAGATGAGCATCACAGTTCTTTGGCATAGGCATCATTTACTATCCACAGGTGAAACTCAATGTCATGGGAGAAATCTGGAATAACAAAGGGATCAGGCCATTCTGTTGAATCACCACTATTTGGGGAACCAAAGCTTACAGTGTTGAGTCAGAAAATGGTTCAGAAAACATGAACAAAACTTTAGTGTGGCTCATTCTTTTGGTAGATCCTCGATGTCTGTCAAATTGCACTGCTCACTCCCAAAGTCTGGATCCTCAAACTGTAAATGAAGTTCCCTCAGAGGCCCAGAGTGTTGCGCAGTACTATATATAGCTCATCGACTGACAGGGGAACATTCTGTAGGGTGACAAGCCTTATTTCCTGAGGTGAGATAATAACTCAGAGAAGCATCACTGAGGAAGCACCAATAGCTGAAACACAGTGAACAAACAAGAAAACATTTTATATTAACAGGAAAAAAAATCTTCTGAAGTGAATCTAAAAGAAGTTGTAAATAAAAAGTTAAAACAGCAGAGACTAGATGCATGAAATTGTACAATAAAAGAGGTTCATATTCTGCAGTAAAGTGTATGTGATTGCACTGGTCAAGCAGTCACTAGTCTGTTATGTGGTCCAAAGATTAAGGGTGTGTTTAAATGTACAACACAACCCTCCCCAATAAACTTTACCTTAATGTAACATGAATGTCTTTCGAGTGATGAGCAGCTTTTTTTCAATAGGGTATGCAGCAAGAGGGATGTAGTCACTCAGAATGTCAAGTTCAACAACCACAGTTACTGCAGGGTCTCTTTTGCTGAGCTGGTAACACCTGAGATTCTCCAAGAAGGCTGCCATGAATGGTTCCATAATGAATGATATGCAATGATCCACTACACAGATCTCTAGCGCTCTCCCAAAAATCTGGCAGTCAACTTGTCTGTCCAGCTGAGAGCACCATTCCTTTAGAATATTTTGTCCCATTTAAGATAGCAATGGAGGTGAGTGAAACAGAGTCCAGACCTTTAAACTTATTCCATATAGCCTCTCTGTTAGCAGCATGTAAGATGCCCACAGACACAACTGATACTCGCCCAGTACTAATGCTTGGTTTGAAAATAGTTGGCATCTCCAAATAATATGCCAACACCAGCTGATGTCTTGTGGCCAAAGTGTGCAGAATATTTTTGAAGTTGCCAGCATTCTGAACCACTTAAAGAAAGAATGTTTTGCCTCAAATCATATTGTCCAGAACTCAATTAGTGCATCAGGATAGTGTTCAAGATAATGACGTTCAGAGCATAATTTAGTCCCATTAAATATTTGTAAAAGCAACTGTCTGTCAGAGGTCTGGCCTGTAGGTAGCACAGGGTGTCTGTTGTGAATGAATGACTGGATAACAGCTCCACAATGTCTTTCAATTCAGGGACCACAGGCCAAGTTTTTTCATTCTCTGGAATACAGTGGCCGATCAACAGTGGAAGAAATCTCAGAAGCACCCAGTTCTCATGTCCATAACCACCAATTGTTACATTTTTTGAAAAGTTTGTACTGTCTGAGGTCAGGTAGTTTTCAGGGTCCAATGTAACATTTTTCCCCGCTGGCCGACTTGGCCAGTAGATCAGAGTTTTACCAGCCCCTTGTATATTTCCACCGACTCGGCAGCCAAAAAATGAAAATAACTTTTTTCCCATAATTGTGGTTATTCATTGTATACATAATACGTACAACAGTGAAGTTCCCTTTAGATTTAGTCGTTTTACTTTAGTTATATTATAAAATTAGGCACATTGGATCAGTAAATGAATGGTGTGTAAATATAGGTTTCTCCATATTTTGTGTAAAGCCAGTGAGTATGGAATACATAGGGAGAAGAGAACAGAAATTATGATAATAACATTTCAGTGAGTATGGATGACCTTGATAATAAACTCTTGTGTTAAGATCTGAGACAATGCTAAGAGATCTGCAGAAATGTACTTGTTAAGATAGAACAGTGAGAGAGAAAACATAATGGCATTTGTTTGTGTGCGCATGTTCACTCCAAGCTCCTTCTGTCTGTTTCTGAAAGCCACCTGTCTACCACAGATGTGTTGAACTGCTCCATGTCTGGATCCTCCATGCTAATGAAGAGCAGCCTTGTCAGTGTGTCACCGACAAACTGTACAAAACCTAATAGTCGCTGTTTTCCACCCAGGAGTATTGTTGCTTCCACAAAATTAGAAAGCCCCTCTTTCTTTTCGTAGCCTCATATGTTTCTTTCACATAAATTTTTTTCAAGTCCTGTACTGGCCAAACAACTTGACCTGCATAAACTTTTACTGGCCACGGACCATCGGTTATGCCGGACCCTGGTTTTGTCGTAAAACTGAAAGGGAAATGATGCTATTCTATCATTAATGTCATTCAATGTGAAATACTTTTCAGCAATCAGATCTTAAAGACTTATACATAGTTCCACAGGTACAGTTCCTTCCAATACATCATGCAGTCTTTCTTCAAACCATCAACACATGAGGCGCCAGTTGTCTAAGCACACTAACAGCTTCATCAAACAGTTCTGGTGTTCTCAAAGTAAAAGTCCCACTCCTGGCAATCATGCTGCTGAATATTTATTCGGTTAGCCAAACAAAATCTGCAAAATTTCTCAATAATGAAAGACTCTTGGTAACCAGCAAGTGAGTGTGCACCCAAGTTGTCTGCAGAAACATACAAACCAGTACCTTTGACATAAGACCCAAGTCTTTGTACAGATATACTTATGGTCTCTTAATGCTGAATATCTTAAATCAGCAGCTCCAAAGCCTTGCTGTAACTATATTGTTTTATGTGTACAGTTTTGCACAATACAGCTAGATAAATTGATGATAATGTTGATCTAAGTCTGGATAAGTTGGCCATCACCCAATATATACCACACGCTTTGTGTTTCTTTTCCAGTCCCCACTGGATTACTGATTAACTGGTTTACAAAGTTCAAAGTTGTCACTGTATAAGCCAAGAGCTATGCCAAATTCTTCAGTGAGAAGTTTGTTTTCTTTAATTCACCATTTTCAAATGAACTGTAATGACTTTCCCATTCACTGGATCTCTGTAATGTTTGAAGAGTCTCACTTCTTTCCAGCAACTTACTTAACAAATCTAAAATAGGAACATAAACAAATGAATGTTTTTTTTTCTTGTGCATTTAGCACATACTCAACCGGTTCAATAACTGGAAAGTTCTTTATATAAAATGACTGCCTTTTATGCTCTGTGCCCAAAGGCCCCTCCCTTGAAAGACATTTGATGTTACAATGATGTTACAACAAAGGCATCAGCTGCAGTTATTTTCCTCCAAAACTGTCTCTGTAATTTTCTTAATATTTCGATAAGCAAATTCTCCCATATCAAATAACTCATCAATTACTTCTTGTACTGCTAAACTTGAAACATGTAAAAAAAATTTGCATGCAGAGAAATAAAGATGCCAACTGATGTTTAATGGCCTCTCCATTTTCAATAGCAGGTTCAGCCTCAGGTACAGAATCATATGAAGGTGGTACCTCAGTATCAGAAACAGAATCCTCTTCTATTACTGCATTTGTAAGTGTATGGTGTACAAAAAGCTCTGGTCTTAAACTATTCAGGATGGAAAACTTATGGTAGTTACTTCTATGAATTTTAAAAATTGACAGTTTACAAGACTTGAAAGACCAACCTGCAAATGGACATTTAATTGTTTCACTGTTCCTCAAATGAGTCTTTAGATGTGCAAAATATTTGTTAATGTTACCAGGCTCTGGGAACGTACACAAATCACAACTTACTCACAATTTTATGACCTTCTTTTACAACAGTTTTGAAGTTCAGCCTGGGTTTGAAATGTGTCCAGTCTTCATAAATACAGACAAGGCCTGAACACCTGTGATGATGTCCATGACGCTCTTTATAATGCTGTATTATTCTTCCTTGCCCATTGGAGGAGAGCGCACAAAATTAACATTTCCACATGATAGTATAATGGATTATAGATGGGACTTACTTTTATTGAAACAATTAAGTGGTTAAGAATACAATTATTAAAACAACAACAACAAACAAACAAATAAACAAAAGTATAAACTGACTATTCCACATCTACTTTTCAAACATACTTTTCAAATACTCCGTTTTTTGGGTTTGGACTAGTTAAAACTTATTTAGTATAATGCAACTGCCCTGCAAGAATTACAACCTTTATGATGGTTAAAATATTCAGTTTTGGTTTTGCTTTGTTGTAAGTGGTGTTGCTGTTCATTTTAGAGACTGTAGATTGTGATTTTGAATTATATTACATGATAAACTGTGGACAAAATACAAGAAACACCTCTCAATATAATCCAATTCAATAGTGCCAAAAAATTTGTCTCAAAAATGAGTAAAGTAAATCTCTAAAACCTCCAATCTGTTGATTGACTGAGGAGGAGCAGTTGAAGACATTGCTGCTTGTCTAACAGGTCTTTGAAAAATTCCTTGCATTATCTCTACTGGAGGATTTTGTTGTAATTTTAAATTAATAATTTTAATCTACGACTGGAGTTTACAATAACCCAATGTCAGTCTCATTATCTTTGTGGCCTCTCTGCTCTGCTGATCTCTGTGAGTGTATGTGTGGAATTCAGCCCTGCTCTCATGCAAACTTAACACCACAAACACACACAGCAGAGAGGGGGGAAAGGGGAAGTGTGACGAGGCAAAATGTCTGCTCAGAACCGAGTTTTGAGTTGTGTCCCTAGTCTGCAGCATGCTCTGCATTACCATAAGTATTTATCAGCAAAAAATCCATTATCAAAATATCATTTATAAATATATTTTCCTACTTAGTGGTAAATATAAAATACAAGGAGCGAGCTAAGCATGGGCAGTGACTCAGCCGTTTGAATGTGAATCCCCCAGCCACATGCCCAGTGTAGCCAGAGTCTTTGGCTACACTGGGCATGTGACATAAGTGGACCACTCGTGGAGTGGATGCTGCAACCATGCGCTTCCATTATAATCAATGAAAGTGGCTACACCAGTGACAAAAGCAGCACATAAGTCATGGGTATGCGCCACGGAGTTCAAGTGTACAAGCCTAAACGTAGACCTGTCTTCTATTTATATTTTTTATGCAAGCCATACACGGCTATAATGTGCTATAAATGGTCTATATTTTTAAATAATTGAACTATACAGGATTAATGAGCTCTAGCTTTGTCAGATTGGTTGTGAGATTTTCTATTATTATTTCCTGTCACCTGTTGTTTTATGTCCCTTGCTTTCTTTGATAACAGAGATTGAAATAGCAGCTACTTTGTATCAAACGGTGCTTCCACCTTGGGATCTTACCAGCCTGTTGGCATTTAGTGAAAACACAATCCCAAAACCAAGGTCCAACATCTTGTTTTGGCTGTGAAGTTACAGAAGCCTACGTTGTATGTCCGCCTCTAGGTGTAGCCACCAGAAGAAAATATTATGCAGCACGTCGGCTCCACAAACGGCCCGCTTATGTTACATGCCCAGTGTAGTCTCGACTGTGTAGCTGGCTAGCCAGCTACTAATATTAGTGAATGCTAGCAAACTAGTGTTTGGTTGGGGGGTGAGGGGTGTCGAGCAAAAAACTTCAGTGGTGCATGAAGTAAAAAAACAAATATTGCAGTCACATTTAAAAACTTAACCAATTTGTTATACTTTTACATTTTATACTTTTTATCAAAAGCATGGCTGATGAAATTTGTCCAACATGAGTCTCAGAACAAGGTCATGGGCATAACAGAGGGGGAAAAGTGTTAGCTTAACATCAAGGCCACAAATTGAGCCTTTCCGGGCTCTTAAAAAGCACAACCTACATAGTTAATGTTATTACGTTACTACACCTAAGGTTAATGGAAAAAGACTTAATTAAAGGCATAATTTAAACTCACCTCCTGGCGCTGTAGCTCAGCAGGAAAAAAATCCTCACTATACTCCGCTCTCCTCATTGCAGACAGTAACATTGAATTGCTCCGCCTCAATTCATAGGCCGTTGTCAGGTACATAAACCTTCTGCCGGTGGCAGTAGTCCTTTCTTGTTTACCACAAAGTGTCTATATTTTAGTTGGAATTCGAATATAGGACTTATCTGTGTTCTCCTTCATCAATCTCCACATGAGAGACGAGAAGTATTGAACACAGTAGCATGAATACAGCAACTGCAACGCCCACCGGATGGTCCGTGGTGGTGTGTTCATGGACCTCCCCGCCGTCTCGGCCCTTTTCTGTACCAACCCCCTGTGGGCCAAACTCCCATTTATGGAGGGTTTGGCGGTGGAGAGGGCTTCAGCCATTGCACAACCGAGGTGTGAGGGTTTTCTTTTACCCTGATGACCTCATTGTCATGGCCAAGTGCAAAGAATGGGCTATGTTCCTCACAACCCAGTTGATTTTGTGTTTAACTAAGTTAGGGTTCACGATCAACTGGAAGAAGAGCATCCCCTAGCCATAACAACAGGTGGAATATCTGGGAGTTGTGCTCGACTCATGTCCTGGGACTGGAGAACAGGGGGGCTTAGGTCTTAGGTTTGGTTTTAGACCGAATCGTTGTTTAGTGGGATGTGTCGAGGACATATGCATGGCAGTGTCCTGGTCTAAGCCATGTCCATTTATACAGTTCTATCTCTTGGACATGTCAGGCTCCTTTTCGCAGTCTGTGTTCACTGGATCGACCCAATGAAAAAGGTGAGTGTGTGTTTCAGCTATGTTTCATCTGGCCCCCCTCTGGACATGATACACCTGCATTTTTCTTGTGCTCTATGATGACCAAGGGAACGGGGTGTGCAGAGGGTCTGTTGCATGACACTAAACCCCTGCAGGTTAGGCCATGGCCCCACCCAGTTCAGTGATATACTACCTGGATCGGCTGGGCCCCCTACTTCGTCACTGAGGCGGCCTAGGCTATAAGAAGTAGGTGGGCTGCAACTAACTTTAGCCAGTCAGGATCAGTGAGGCTGATACACCGCTCACTGAAGAGGTTGTAGGATGCTGGACAGCACATGCTGCCTTATATACTGTGTGCTCCACACATATTCAATTAAGCGTGTCCTGATTGGCCGGCTACATTTATGCAAATTTCAGTAGGTGAATACCCTTGGAGTCCAGTGGAGGGTTCCGCCTGTGCTAATAGAACTAGGGTTACAATATCGTAACCTTCGATCTGCAGTGTGCAAAAAGGCACTTTGAATACAAAATGGAGTAACAAGGGAGGGTTAGTTTTGACTGTGGTGACAAAAGGTGCCTCTGGCTGTCTCATGTGGTGATGAAGTGTGATAAGGTTACTGTGTGTGCCCCTGTCTGTGGGGTTAGATTGTGTTCCTTTTTGGTCCAGTTGGACTCTGCAGAGAGGATTATTGGAGCTCTGCTGCAGTAGGCCTTTCAAGCTCTGGCTCAGGCTCCAGAGGACTAACAACAAGTCAGACACTGTCAGATCCAGGGTAGTGAGGCCAAGGGCTGATGCTTTGAAGTGGGCTATGAGATTCTCATCTGGAGGGATCAGATGGAGGGAGAAAAGAAGACAGCGAGAGGTGTAAAGCTCCAGCTAAACAGGCAAGCTGGGTTGGCTTCAGGAGCTGTAGAGGTGGGTTATGCTGTTAGAAGCCAGAACCTGCATTCTATGAATTGCTTTGACTCTGTAAAAACCTATGACATTCATTTTTATGCAACTCCTGAAATAAACAAGTATAATTTGATAATAAGAAAGCCTTAAAATACAAATGCAAGTGTGAAAGAGCAGAAGGGAAAATAAGGTTAAACACAGCAAACGTAGTTTTAGTTTTTGAAGTTGACTGGGAGATACAGGAAAAATATTAATGACTCTGCAATCAAAGCATGCAGAGAAAAAAAATGTCTGTATTTTTTATAGCAGAGGTAAGAATCTGGGTTTAATTTGTGGTGATTGCCCTCTGTATAATTCTGCAAATATCCCTAAAATGCAGACAGCCATCTCTGGATCTCCACATTTGATCAATCAGCCCGTAACAAAATTTAAACATTTATGTATCCAGCAAATGCATGAATCAGTTTTACCTCATTCTTCTTCTCTATGGAGACAGGTTTTTCAAACGCCTCTGAATTAAGGGATGTAGGGCTATACAGCAGTGTCAGCAACATCCGTCCTATTGTGGGAAGTAGATTGTCAGGATATGTTTCAAGATAAGCTGCGTTTATGAATTGCGCGGAGATAATAAATGACAAGAAAAGAGACACTAAGGCAAGAGAGTGGGAGGAATTGAAGATGGTCTTGTTTTGAGAATCAGAGTACTTACATTTGCGTATGCTTGTATGGTTTTTAGTTGGGCATGCATAATTTCTTATTATAACTTAATAAGCAGATTCATTTTCCCTTCTGAGAATATAAACAGTCAGTTTTACAAACACATGTTCCAGATTATCCCTGTGCTTACTCAGCACAATAGTATAACATGCATAAACGAGCCAACTCTTCCTTGTTCACATACACACAAAAACACGCACACTTATGAGAACATTCTTCACTAACCTTCATAAGCTTCCTCTGCTTTTAACCCTTATCTCTCCTCGCCTTATTTCTTACACTAACCCCAACGCTATCACCAAAAATAAATCTTTAACAAAGGGTTCGGAGGAAATAGTCCAGGCTTTCAAATCCTATGGAGACATTAGGACCTCACACGATAGTAAAAACAGATGTGTAACCTGATTGCTTTTGGAATTATAAGATAGTATCAGTCAATCAATCAGCATACACACACACACACGCACACTGTACTGTACACACAATTGTGATGGTCTCACTTTCTTCCTGTCTGAAGTAACCTCAACCATGTTTTTGTGTCCCACGAGGAATGCCTTTTATCATGTGACACGGTGGTGTTCGTGGAGGTGGGGGTGGGGTGGAGGGGAAGGTGGGGGGGGTCGTCAGACAGCTGTTTCCCATCAGCACTCAGTCAACTGCAGTCAGCCAGTCGCAACCCTGCTTGGAGGATCAGAGGGGCAGAACAGCATAGTGGAGCTCAAAGAGATGCAGGGGCCGAAATACTTCCAATTAGAAGGTCATCCCAATTTGTTCTCCCATATCCACAGTGCTCATCAGGCGTCTCAGGCCCGCTTGCCCAGTGTTATGTACAAATCCATAGCCAGGGGTGAATGGGTTGCCGCCATCTGGGAGTGATTATGCCTTTTCCTCATTGTTTCCTGTCTTTTCACCCCAACCCAGCTCGACTGAGTTCTGCTGTTCTGCTCTCTGTGTTGGCTCAGCTCCCTTGGCTTGTTCAGGTTCTAAGCCCCCCCTGTAATTTAAGACTGGGAATGCTTAACAGCAGTCACTCATGCACAGGCGTCTACATTAGCACATGTTGTTCACCTCATCAGGAGCAAGAATCTGCTCAGTGATGTGAAAGGAAAGACTTGTTTTCATTCATGATGTACCACTTTCTCTTTTACAAATCCACATTCCTCATGTCCATCCTCAGCTTCTCGCTTGCAAATAATGAATAATGGTCCCATACTACAGTTGAGAGGTCTAAGATTATTCTGGTTGATTTTTTGACACATATAAGTGTTTATAATCTCCTGCCTTTAATCAGAAATGTACTCTTCTTTGTGCTGTTTAGAGCTTGAGGCAATACATAGACAGAAAGGAGCTGCCCTTGTCCACCAGAAATCACACTTTACGGTTGGGCTCTGCGTGGATGCGAGTTTGAGCTGTCTCCAGTTCAGCTTCTGGCTACAAGCTCATTTTCTGCGCACAGGCTACTCGTTGTGGAAAGATGATAAATTGCTGTGGTAGCTTTCCACTGCCTGCTAGTGGAGCCGTCTGGAGCTCACCTATCTGCTCTGTAGCAGTGAATCTTCTCATCTTACTGTCTGCCATTAAGACAACCAGCTTTCTCAGCAGCTTGTCTCAATAAACTATATTCCCTGTTTGAGTAAGGAAGTAACCCCATGAGGTTCCCTGGGAAATTTCACCACAGATAAACAGATAGCTGTCTAGATAGAATATTAACAAATCATGATATATTTTGGGCATGATCTGGTGTACTGCTTTTAAAAATTGTGATAGACAGAGCTCTTGTATAACACTTTATTATGCTGCCTTCAAATAGAACTTGTAAGGTCATATTTTCGACTTGATAAGTCAAGTAGACAATATCCTGCTGCTAAAGTGGCATTAGTCTTGAGAACACTTGCTAGGTGACGAACAATGAAACAGATCATGGCCTTGTACCCTTTACAAAATGGTGACTGATTTTGTGTTTGCATGTCATTTCATGCAGTTCATGCTTATTCTGCTTATTCATGCTTATTCTGAGCATGGCATTTCATTGCCATGCTCAGAATAAGAAAAGAGTAAACAACAGAAGAAATTAATAGAAAAAGAATTAAAAAGCAATTTGCCTGTGCCCTGACATTTGAAAAAAAACATTAGCATGCACATTGTCACAACGTCTGAGCTCAGAGCTATAAAATTCCCACTTATGAAAGCTGTGAATACCACATCAGTCAGTAAATGGACTCTTGTTGTTGATACAATAAACACAACCCCACTTGAACGCACCAACAATATGAGCAGATATTGTGATTTAGCATTGTCAAATCATGGTCAAGCATCATTAAATTCCACTCTATTGACTGGTCTGCTTTTTTGTGTGTTTTCCAGTTTTACGTGATGACTTCAGACAGAACCCAGTAGACGTTATGGTTGCAGTGGGTGAGCCTGCAGTGCTGGAGTGCCAACCACCCCGTGGGCACCCTGAACCCACAATCTCCTGGAGGAAAGATGGTTCCAACTTAGATGACAGAGATGAACGCATCACAGTAAGAGATACTGTTTTGACCTTAAACATTATAGATCATCCTATCTTTTAAAGAATAGTTCACAAAAAAAATTAATTTTGTCATTCTCACCATCATGTAAGACAAAACACCTATTACCAGTTGGTACATCCACATGATACAAAACAAGAAGCTTGGACTTAAATTAAGCATGTGCCTTCTCAACTCTTGGATTTTGTTGCACAAGATTTGTGGTGTAAATCTTTGGTATTTAGTTGTCCTTGTTAGAACAACCAATTAACTCTCACATCAATAATGTGGAAATATAGAAGAGCAAGGTTGTTAAGTCCAGATCAAAAAACAATTTTCTTGTGGTCACAAGAGCTCCTAAAAATAACTATTTTTACCCATATAATCTCTGAGTTTCTAAACAGAACTCAGTTTGCTAGGAGGAATTTAAAGAGATGTTTTTTGACAGAAAAAAAACTAACCATAAAATAGTGTATCAGAAAAAAACTGCATACTATGCTTTTTGTATATGCCTGATGGCAAAAATACACAATAACAGAAAACAATAACAAGCTGGCAGTAGTAAGAGTCATTATATGAACTATAGTGCGGTATTACTGTAATCTAATGAAGTTATCTTGTGGCATGCAGTACACAGCAGTGATTTTCTTTTCATGTTTCTGTATACACTTAAGTGATTTCAGACCCAGAAGGGCTTGATGGCTTTGGCCAGCAAGAGCAGGAGTTCTTATCCCTTTAACTGAAGGACAGGACCTGGTTTCGGCATCTCAGATGATTGTGTGTGTGTGTGTGTGTGTGTGTGTGTGTGTGTGTATTTGTGTGTGTTGATTTGTTTATTTGAATGTCTCTGCATGCTCCTGGGGACACACAAGAGCAGATTCAAAGCTCATGTTAGTGTGGAGTGACAGGTAGAGTCTCTCTGGGGGGCTGTGATGGACAGAGCAGCTATCTCTGATTTAAGGAGAGGCATGGATCAGAGCCAGGCGGAGGCTCCTCTGAGGGAAATACAAAGGCTGCTTTTTGCTTTGTACTTTCTGCGTGCCTGTCTTTGTCCTCCCTAATCATCTTTCCTATATGGAAATATGTCTTTGCCATGAGAGTTCATTCAAAGACATCACTTACTGTACAAAGACCAAAGGAGTCCACCACAACTGATTCATGGCTACTTCCCATCCTTTTAAGTGTTTTTTTGTGTCCTGGACCTCAATTTATTGATACTGATATGTAGATAAAGTGGTGAGTTAATTCTTTAGAAGGTTCTAATACACAAAAAATGTGATTTATGGATTTTAAATGCCTTTATACATAAAATACATGTAATTCACACTATAAGCAGCTTCAGAATATGTGTGCCTTTAGTGTGTCTAAGGCTATATGAAGAAGAGAGAGAACATATTGAAACAGAACAGAAATGAAAGTTGAGGTTTCAGTGTCCGAGATGGAGGATAGACAAACCACATGTGGATTTCTTTGCAATGGAATTGCTCCTAAAAGCGAGGAGCGGTCAGTCCAGGAAATAAAAAAGTTCTTGGTCTGCTCTTTAATCAGCTGCTAAAGTTACTAGTGCAGCAGTATTTACAGCAAACAGCAAAAGTTGCAGAACACAAGTATAGCATTAGTCAGTGGCATTGGTTAGAGCAAGATCATCTTTGCAGTCCTTGAGGAGTACTTTACTGGCATCATTACATTTCCACAAAATTTGATTTTGGTTCATCAAGAGACAGTTATTGCATCGTAGACCCACCAGGACAAGTGCCCACTGATGTCCTATTAATCTAAGACACAAATCTTTTTTATCCAGGGTAACCTCAATCACCTGAATTTAATATGCTTCTGGATTTGATGAAAATATTAGTTCTTACTTATTTATGGAATGGAAAACTACAATATGGGAAAGATTATGAGCAAATAATAGGGCTATACACTGACATTCAAGCAATTGGAAAAAAGTCGTTTACTGTAAGTCTACATGTCAAACGTTCCCTATATGTGCCACTTCTATTAATAACTGTGCTACTCCTGTCCTCCATGTGCAATATGCTACACAAAAATGTAAATATATTAAAAAGGATGTTGTTTTGAAGCAGGAACGTGTTAAGCCCCTGTGGAGCTGAGGATGGCCAAAAAAAATCCATCTTTATTGCAACTTAGCGTGTAATTGTGCAATGTAAATTTATGCAATTATATCCTAATATATATTTTATTGGGCCAATCAAATACTGTAAAATACAGTTACTGTTTGCAAAAACATGCAGCCTGCCCGACTTGATAGGTTTCCAACAATGTCTGATTTCATTCATGGCTCATTCATGGCAATATAACCACCTCTGTAACTGTATGCAATAATGCAGTTATGCTTTTAGTCATATACTGTATAGAAGATTTATGCATTGGTTATATGAGTCTTTTTATTGCTAATGTGAGTCTGAACATCCAAACCTAATCCATTGGATACTGACAGGAAAGTTTGAATCTGCAGTACCAGTTCCCAAATTCTGCCACTTTCTCCTTGTGATTACTAGCGGTTGGCATTGTGTATAAAAGTACACACAACCACAGGTCACACCACAGTTTGTCAAATCTTCCTCTTAAAACCACATCATTTGCAACAGATTTGGAATGTCAGCCATAGTTAGGCCATCCATAGTTGTTATTTATTTGGTGTACAGTATGAGCTTTTTGTGGTGGAAGGTTAGCCTGGAGGAGCCTGACTAATGAATGAAAGGCAGTTGGTTTCATCCCTGCAGCAGCAATTTAATGATGTATTCCATCTGTAAGCTGGTGAGTGGAGAGTGCCCACCAAGCCAGGTGCTGTCTAGCATGACGCTGAATCCCTTGCCTGCCTCATGGACACAGCACTGTAGTCAGCCTTGATCTCTGACCTCTGTTAAGAAATAGCAGGGCTGAGGTATAACAGGCTGTGTGTGAATACATGAATAGATCAGTTCCATTGCCTAGTGTGAGTAGGAAAAAAGCAATTTTAAATCATAATAACAAGGCTGAAAGTTTAATTGAAGTTGATGCCTGGGAGAAGGTTTCAGATGTCTGGGTACAGGGAATGACCTTGTGTTTGTTTTGACATCTTCACATTGACATGTTTCCCTGTTATAGTATCGCGCCTGCTCACTGCTGCTGTGGTATCACCTATAACACTGGGTAGCTACAGACTATCTGAACAGTTTTCAAAGTACCATAAAGACAGCTACCATAGTCTGTGGGGGCATATGGTGGATAGGATATGAAAAGAATGAAAACAGCATGGAGTGCATGCAGTATACCTTCCACCTCTTTGTTGTGTGTGTGAGAGACTGCATGTGTGTGTGTGTGTGTGTGTGTGTGTGTGTGTGTGTGTGTGTCTGTGTGTGCAAATATGAGTACAGTGAAGGTAAAAAGTTTGAGAAAGGCAAAGTAGGCTGACAGAACATCTGAGGAAGGTCTCTACAAAGAGGCAGTATATCTTTGTTCCCAGGGTTCTGTGCTAATGTAGCACCAGATATGAATTATGTAATTTCATAATGGGTGACCTTCTGTGAAGCTTGAAAGGCAGTACAGATTCTTGTCCTCAGATAAGAGATGCATACAGATGCACACAAGAATACACGACACTACTTGCTGTTTTGACATCAAGTGCACATACATGTATATTTTCAAATGGAAGATAGCCAAAGATGTGAGTACACAGTGTGTGCATTATGCATAAAACACGTCTTCAGAGGAAGCTGTACAAATGTAAATGAAATTTAGCTGTGGCACATTTTATGACAAAATGTACATATTTTGGCCAGAATATTACATGCATTATGAATGTCACTCAGCTACTCACAAACACAGTACACACAAGGATGATAAGGTCTTAGGCAAATACAGCTGTGCAAATATATTTTGTGCTTTCTTTTAGATTCGCAGTGGCAAGCTGATGATCACCAACACCCGGAAGAGTGATGCAGGGAAATACATCTGTGTTGGAACTAACATGGTCGGAGAAAGGGAGAGTGAGATCGCTGAACTCACTGTGCTAGGTAAAATTTGGGGCTTCGTGATTGCATTTTCCATTGTTGCAGTGCTTAACTTAGTCCAAGTACCCTCTCAGTTCACGGTGGTTTAGTTTTCTAGTCCACTGTGTGAGGTCTTTGTCACTGGGGTATAATAACCCATTAATTACGTTGATTATGCAGCACTACCATCCAATTTGCCAGCTTTGGAGAGGTTTCCCTTCAAACTGTGCTGAACATTTACTGCTGCTACATCCAAAGCTACACTCCTCCAAACCCTTCAGTACAAGAGCTCCCCATGCTACCTCCAACAGCCCCCACCCTAAACTACTGATTCCAGCCTCAATTCTCCATCCCCCACTTATTTTCCTAACATTTCCCATCAGAATAGAGCTCTTATCAGTATCACACAGTTAGATGACCTTGGTTGGTGTTGGGAGTACTGCCTCATAAAGCTATTCAAGGCTGTGAGAATAATCCTGCTGAATACAGAAACAGGTCAAAATATACAGGTTGTGCATAATAAATGACTAAATGACTCTCTAGAATTTTTAATTTGCCAGAATTAGTTCTATTATAATTGGCTGACTGTACTAACATTTTCTGTTTCTTGAAGTAAAATTTAGAATGAATATTATCTTGCCATAACCCCTTGCACAATTTCCTTGCATCAATGCATGCTACTGTGAAAATACAGTATGCACACACGCAAAAAACGTTAATCAAAAGACAACAATCCAGGATTAAACTTGATATGGTATGGAAGTGAAGGTGTGATACATCCAGTCCAACAAGAACCTTTAGATAAACCACAGTAACTATACAAAGAGATTAATAAGTTTAAAGCTATTTCAATATTTTTTTCTTTCAGTCCGACAATTCAGCGATTAAGGATAACAAAAAAAGAAATGTAGATAAGACTTGTTACTAGATATATACAATGGATGGTACTCACAAACCTGATGTCAGTGAATACATTGATATTTGTGCTGCTTTCTGTTATGCTGCTCTCTAGAGCGCCCAACCTTTGTGAAGCGGCCCAGCAGTGTGGTGGTGTTGGCAGATGAGAGCGTGGAGTTCCACTGTGCGGTTCAAGGAGACCCTGTTCCCACTGTCCGCTGGAGGAAAGATGATTCTGACCTGCCTAAGGGCAGGTAATGCACAAAGGCCTTCTATACACAAAAATGTACCATGCAAACCTGGTGTTTCAACTTTTCCTTTCATCTCTTGATTGTGTGTGTCCATCTTGCCTTCAGATTTGAAATCCTAGAAGACCATACCTTGATTGTTCGCCAAGTGACCTCTTCAGATGAGGGCTCCTATACGTGTGTGGTGGAGAACATGGTTGGGAAGTCTGAAGCATCCGCCACGCTCACTGTGCACGGTCAGTTCAACCCGTCCTCTAACCATAGCACCACCTTCTCAGTTCACACACTATTTTCAAAGCCTCAGATTTCCTTTTCACGGATGAGAAGTATTTGCAAGACAGCTTTTCCTTGCCTAACAGGATAACTAATCCTGTCTCGTAGTGTCACAAATTAGCAGGCAGTGACTTTTACACTGCCTTTATCCAGACCTAGTTTTTGTTATTGTGCCATAGGCTGCTGTTGCTCTCAAGACAGTACAGGCAGAATTATCTCTGGGGTTTTTGTGTGTTCTTTTTCACTTCCTGGCTGGAGGTCATATAATGTCTACAGCAGTCCTCGGTTCTAAAACAAGCAGTGTAGGACTGTGCTGCAGTTTGTTTACAGTACTTTTCATAATAATGTACTGTATAAACTGAGAAGAGCATGCAGTTAATGTTTGCGTGACCGCAGAAAATGGATTCATTTGGTCGGAGTTGTCCTGCCACAATGACACCCTTTAGTTCTTAAATCAGTTGCAAGAAATGAGCGGTAAGACACCTCTCATAGCTGCACCTACAGACCCATATATACACATAAACACACATGGCAGTGCCACAGACTGTGAGGACAGTAGGACTTAATTAAAGATAAGCCAGGGCTGGTCTCATGCTGGGAAATGACATGGTTCCAATTACATCGTCTTCCTCTCCCTCCAAAAACCTGAGAAAATGACCATCAAGGGGGGCCATAGCTAATTTGGGCAGTGAGTAGAGAAGGGCAGGAATAACTGGCAGATGAGTAGAGGTTGTCTTATTGGAGGATATATATATGTATATATATGTATATGTATATACAGTCATAGCAACAAAATCATTTTTACTGACCTTAAACATTTGGTTGATATTAAACAGTTGCCATTTGGAACAGATGTAGCAGGCCTTGCAGCAAGCTTATTCATTATAAGGTTTGCCCAGGTTCCAAGTATGAAATGAAACGACTATTTAGCAGTGAACTCATTAAAATGATTGATATACTTTCAGACATTAACTTGGAGAAAGTGCTGAATTCAAATAAATGAAATACATTTGACTATACATGAAACATGTCTCCTCAGAGAGAGTGCCAACTATGTGCAAAATCATGTGCTGTACTTTTTAAAAAACTTTGAACACAAAAATGTTGAGCAATAACTGCAGTCATACTCTTGCTGCAGTTCCAAAACCAGCTGGTTAGCTAGCCATTCATTTCACTATAAATCTAGTTTACAGATGTCAAGATATACAGTAGTTCCCATTTTAAAATTGTGTCTTTGTTTGTGTAATACATTTAGCTGAGCAGAGGTCCCTGCATAGCACCAGCAGCTTCCTCTCCTACCCTCTATCCAGACACAGTGCTCCTTCCTCGCTCCTTGTAGGTTTATTTCGTCCATTAGGGGATTGTAGCTTTGTCCAAATAGGCCTCAAGGCTGGCTGGCTCTGTAATTTAAACCAGCCCTTCATTTTTCACGCCTCAGAGTCAACAAATCTGCTGAGTCTAATAGGGTCTAAACAGCTTGCCTTGTCCTTTGACCTTGGTTTGAATACTGGAGAAATGTTTCACTTTTAATTCCAAAAGCACAATTTCCTTTCCTGCATATCCTTTCCAAACTATACTTACAAATGTATGAGCATATATGAAATTGTTGTTGTTGTTGTTGTTGTAGTTGTTTTATACCGATTCCATTGTGCTCACTCATTCAAGCATGTGTCAATACTTTTTAGTGCATCATCTCAAATGCATATGCCAGTATGTGCCTTCATCACTCATTGTACTGCTCTTTTTTGTGTCTTTTCCCTTATAGTCAACACTGGTAAGTTGTCATCCGCCCCTCATCCACCATCAGACAGTAACAGGAAATCATGAGCCCCTGTCATTGTCCTAGCTGCACTGTACTTCCATCCACCAATACAGTATGTAATTCATGTTATATGTGGGTAAATGAATAAAAATATGCTGTTTTTTTTTCATTACAAAAGGTAAAGAATGACCATTTCTTGCTACATATCTTTTATTCTGAGCTTGTTATGAATACAGACTGATGTTCCTAAACTGGGAGTTAAGGAAATGTATCAGGCTGCCTTAGTAATTAGGACCCTTCTTCCTCTACAGTGCCTCCAGCATTTGCTGTACGCCCCAGGAACCAGGTGGTGTCAGTGGGAAGGACGGTCACCTTCCAATGTGAGGCCACCGGTAACCCACAGCCCGCTATCTTCTGGCAGAGGGAGGGCAGTGAGGTGAGATTGACCCTCAGTCTGTCATCACACTAAATCACCACTCAGTACAAATAACGCTAATGAAGGGGTTTCAAACTCTGTGATCTCTGTGTCCCCTACAGAGTCTCCTGTTCTCTTACCAGCCACCACAGCCCTTCAGCCGTCTGTCTGTCTCCCAGATGGGCAGTTTGACCATTACTGATGTTCAGCGCTCTGATGGCGGCTTCTACAGCTGCCAGGCTCTCAACATTGCCGGCAGTGTTATTACCAAAGCACTGCTGGAGGTTACAGACAGTGAGTAAAGAGAGGGAGTGATAGAGGGCAGATGGGGGTGCTTTTATCAGCCACCTTTCCAGCTTCAGTCTTTTGTCTTTTGGCTAAACGGACTACTTTGCTGCTGCAGTTTTTCGTTGTTGAGCAGATATATTAGGCTATGAGTTGGCCTTGGTTGCACACTGGTGAGAGCTACCTCCCTTATGGGTGTGGTAGTTGGCCTTGGTTACTAACTGTCAGGGGAGAGATTTCAGGGGATGTTGCTCACATGATGGGCTCAAAACCCTCTGTTTCCATGGTGATTTTGTGTAAAGAGTGTTTGGTCTCATCTCTCTTACCTCTAAAAATACTATTTACTATATGGCAAATGTATATAATCTAAATAAAAAGCTCAAAGGGAAATATCATAATTATTATCTATTGTTACTCTAGTTTCCATTAATATAACACAATCTAGTCTACTGCAGATATTTATAAATTAAGACTGCAGGATTATCATATTGTTTCTAGGTATGTTTATATAGAAAGTGGTTTGAGGAACTGTCATCCAAGTCCTAGGTGATGGGATAACTTCAATAATTGATTAAAAAAGCAATTTAAATGTGCTAGGAGGCTTACACCATTAATTACACACCACCAGCAAAGTCTACAGGTTCCCAATTAAATGACCTGTCTGATCATGAATACATGTGTCTTTGTAACTGTGTAACTGTGCTTCTCTGTACATATATTAAATTAATGAAGATAATTGCTTCAGGCTTAGACAGTTACTGCATGTACACATTGAGTTGTTCAGTGCAGCCCTGTTAGTTATAATGTATAATCCGCTGCTCATATTGGTAATGCAGCCACCTTAGTAGGGAAATGAGAGGCATCCACTCCACAGTGAGAAATCTGTTATAGGTAATGGGAAAAAAAAAGATGGGGTCATGTTTTATGTATTTTTTTCAGTGGTCTATAGCACTCCGCTCTCGCCTCTACCTGTTTGTCTCTACTCTCCCCTCCCCCAAAGTCTCTCCATCCCACCACACTTCTCTCATCCCCATTTGGAGTGGTGCATTTTAATGGAAATAACTGGTCCGCATTACCTCCGGCAGTTTTCAAGGCGCGCTTCCATCATCTTTTTTTTGCTATTCTTTTTATTTATTTATTTAGAACCCCTGCCCCCATCCACAGGGTTTTAAAATGTAAGAGAGAGCTCTGTTATCTAAGTTGGATTGTTATTAGTTGGGCTTTTGCCGTTGTGATTGGAGTCGGCTCCAGCAGTACCTACTGCCGAATGAACGATTAGTTGCTCTCCGCTGGAGGGGAAAAGTTGATTTCTTTTTCCTCCGCTGCCTGCACAGCCACCTAAACCTATTGTTCTCTCTCTTTACCAATTTTCCTCTCAATATCTTTCACATCTTATCTGTCTTGCAGTTTTTGGCAGTATTTCATTTGCTCGTTTTTCATTTTCTACTTTCATCTTTCTTACTTTTATTTTTGTCTCTCTTCATAACTTTGATCTTCTGTGAACATCAATTCCAAATTTCCAGTTCCATACTATAAACTACTGTTTACTGTTTTGAATATTAATATAGTTTTAACCCCAGTACAAGAATGTAATATGCATTTTGTTTAACCTAGCTTTACCCATATTTTACTTCCAATGACCACATTTTTTTCCAACCCTTAAACGTAATGTTTTAAGTTGCCTAAACATAACCACAAAAACTTCCCCCTATCATGGGGAAAAAATTAAAAACATATGTTCAATATTAGTAATTTGTGTTGGCTGTGAACATTTTTCAGTGATGTTAGACATTTCATTATTATTCTTTCACTTTTCTACTTCCTTTTTTTTCTTAGTAGCTGGGTCAGACCACCCTCCTCCTGTGATTAGACAGGGCCCAATCAATCAGACTGTTCCCGTGGACAGCACTGTGGTGTTGGGTTGCCAAACTGCTGGCACTCCACCTCCTACAGTCCACTGGAAGAAGGATGGTGCGGTGGTGTCTCCAGTGGACTCCCGTATGTCCATAGCAGACACAGGATCACTGGAGATTCGCTACACCAAGGTATGGGATGAAGTAATACAGCAGTTAGTACTGACAGCACTGAGCCAAGCCAACCCACTAATGTCTTCCACTATATATCATCTCCCCCTTAGCTGGGAGATACAGGCTTCTACTCTTGTATAGCTTCTAGTCCGAATGGAGAGGCTTCCTGGACGTCATACTTACAAGTCGAAGGTAGGTTACTCAAATTCAGACAAATAAATAAAGGTTGCTTATACACTGTGTAGCTTGTGTAATTCGCTTTTTAATTTATTGGTATCTCTGTGGCAGAGTTTGGAGTTGTTGTGCAGTCAAGTCATCCTACAGACCCTAACCTGGTGCCCAGTGCTCCATCTAAACCTGAAGTGACTGACATCTCTCGTACCTCTGTCACTCTGTCATGGAAATCCAACCCCAATGCAGGAGCAACACCTACATCTTACCTAATTGAGGCATTCAGGTTAGACATACAGTGTGTAATATCCAGCATGTTTAAACAACATATATTATCAAGCTTGATTTGAAATTTGCCTTGTATCTATGTGTTATCATTGCTTCACCTCTCCCTGCAGTTATACGCTGGGCAGCAGATGGGTGACCCTAGCTGAGCATGTGAAAACACAGAGCTTTGTCCTGAGGAACCTGAAGCCTGCAACTGTCTACCTCTTTATGGTCAGAGCAGTGAATGCTTATGGCCTCAGTGACCCCAGCCCAATCTCTGATGCTGTCAGAACACAGGGTCAGTGTGGGCTTTTCATTTTTTTTTTTAGATTAACCTAATTTTTAACAGTTAATCTGAACAGAATCTGCATGTTTATTTTAGTTCAAATTAATAAGTAACTGTTGCTATTTAACTCATTTTGTACCTTTGGTACCAACAGAGAGCACTTCCACCATGCAGGGAGTGGATCATCGTCACATCCAGAGGGAGCTGGGAGATGTGGTGATCCACCTGCACACACCAACTGTCCTGTCGTCTTCTGCTGTCAGGGTGCAGTGGATGGTAAGGCGAACACATACAGTAATGTTGACTGTCCTGCACACACTGTTCACAATTTTACGTTATATGTACTCTATGTGAGTTGATGTGAAGTGAGTTTAAATATGGGAAAAATGTCAAATGTGCAATAATCATCTACACTAAACTGTCTAGTGTGAAGACACTTGAAAATATTTACTTTATGCTGAAATACTTGGAGTTTTCTCTTTAAACATTTATTAGCAGAGAATAAATCCACTGCACAGAGAAGTGAATTTGTCTCTGGGATGATAAATTGCACTTTGTTCCAAACACATAAGAATTTATTTACAGCATTTTTCTGGGTGTGTGTGCGTGCATGCATGTGTGTGTGTGGATGCCCTAGCTGGAATTTTTTAAGGCATCCATTGTCATAATTGCGTGGTTTAAATGGAAACTGCTTAGTCCTCTCCTGGTTTGATTTTAACTAGAAACATGCTGAGGGGAAACTATTAATGACCTCATATCACAGTTTACAGTGAGAATTCACAGATATGGGGAAATGTTATTCTGTGTCACCCTCAAGGCAAAGGGAATTAACTGAATTTTAACAGATCATTCCTGCAGGATGTTCACTCTCACACAAAACAAGAGTGAACATCGTTCTTAGGTGTGTGTTGTTTTAACTCACATGCGATAAAGACTATCTTACATTCACACATTTGATTCAAACCAGACGTTCAGTTGCTCATGAACAAAAGGGAGCATGCTGACATTTATACTGTATGTTTTACTCTGCAATTCCATTAGGTCGAGCAGCAGTCTCCATACATCCAGGGTTACAAGGTGTTGTACAGGGCGTCTGCTGATCATGGCCAGCCTGAGGGGCAGTGGAGTGTCCTGGAGGTACACACCCCACAGGAGGACGGGGTGGTTATCGGTCAGCTCAAGAGGGGATCTATCTACGAGTTCAAAGTGCGCCCCTTCTTTGATGAATTCCAGGGAGCTGACAGTGATGTGAAGGTGGTCAGGACATTGGAAGAAGGTGACTGTCTGAGAACTTTCCTTCTACAGTATTAAATGTATCCGTTAATAGCAGAGAGGAATTGAATAACATCTTTTATTGACTGTATATCTAGATGACATTACAAACAGCAGGTATTGCTTTATTTAGTGTGCAGTGCTGTCAGAGATACAGACTATACATGGGATGCATACAGCATCACATGAGACTTAATATGTCTCCCTGGTAAACTGTATGTTCCATTGCTTCAGCCCCTAGTAGAGCACCCCAGGGTGTTACAGTGACAAAGAGTGATGCCAATGGGACTGCCATCCTCGTTACTTGGAAACCACCTCCAGGACCGGAAGAGGCTGGAGTCATTCAAGAGTACAAAGTAAGAGAAGAAGGCTCCTGCCCTCTACTGTACCCATGCTCTGCATCACATGTATTCCAGTTAAAATGTAAATTGTATCTTTGTGAGGCTGATGATGCCTCTTGTGTTGTCAGATATGTCCCTCAGGCAATCACTGTCATCTCGTCTCCTCCTCACCCTCTCTTGACAGATCTGGTGCCTGGGTAATGAGAGTCGGTATCATGTGAACCAATCGGTTGATGGCTCCACCTTCTCTGTGCTCATTCCCAGTCTGGCACCAGGAATTCGCTACAGTGTAGAGGTTGCGGCTAGCAACGGTGCTGGACCTGGGGTCAAGAGTGATGTCACTTTCTTTCAATTAGGTGAGAGTCCTCCCTAAAAAGGAGAGTTTGATTAGTAAGCTGTCACAAAACTCGGCCAATAAACAGTGACAATACCTCAGGTTGAAAACTTCCAATCCATTCATTCTCATAATGTTTCTTATACTGCTATTTATGAGAAACTTGAATGAACAATCTGAAGCTCATGTTGTGATTACCTTTAGCTGTCCAGGTTGTCTTTTTAACAATGCATGATTTTTTTCTGATTTTTATGCATGATTCTTTGCTGCCTTATCAACATTTTTGAACACATCACTGCTGTTGTTTTGCTGTAATGTCTGACCTCTTGCTTTCTTCTTTTACTGATCAGACTCTGCAGGCCAGATGATGGATATCAGTGAGGAAAGAGACACGTTGTCTCAGATCTCAGATGTAGTGAGGCAGCCGGCATTTATTGCTGGCATTGGCGCCACCTGCTGGTTGGTCCTCATGATTTTCAGTGTGTGGCTCTACCGTCACCGCAAGAAGAGAAGTGGCCTCAGCAGCACATACACTGGCATCCGCAAGGGTGTGTGTCTCTCTGTTATGTGTATATTTTATAAGGGTAGATGGATAGATATGTGTATGTTCAAGATGCTAATTTACAACCGTGTGGGCCAGGTGTACGTCTGTAAAACAGGTTGTCAATTTACTTTTGTGGGAACATTTGAAGGTCGTTATGATTGTAGAAGTGATCAATCCATGACACGTTGCCACCAGAGTAAACAGCAGTCTTCATCTCAGTGATATTAAGGAATATTTTCAGACGCTGATAAGCAGATCACATCAAAGGGTGAAAAATACTCCGGTCTAATCTCCCTTTGACACAAAGACTTCAGAAACAAATTAGACACTTTTCATTCGCGACTATGCAGACATTCAAACGATGACCTTTAGTCACTCATTTCCTCAACACAACACAGTTCTTGGAGGCACAGGCTTGTCAACCTGCCATTACCATGTCTGGTACAATATTACTGTTATTTTTCCCTCTCCCCCGGGTTGCCTGTCACCCCCATTAACCTGCACCTGGACACTTGTGTCAAAGAAAGAGGCTGCAGTGAGGCAGTTGACATGTGGTTATTTAAATGTTTGTACACATCAGTTTTTTTTTATATGAAGAGATGTCTATCAATACTGTGTGCACACAGCAGAGGATAGATGCATAGATATGAGAAAACCTCATAGCGTGCATAACTAAGCTCATAGCTACAATAATACAAAAGTATATTGAAATTATTTCAGTTTGCTCATCTTGCTTTGTTTTTCCTCCTTTGTGTGTTCCTACAGTCCCGTCATTCACCTTCACACCTACAGGTACGTACTGTATGATAGATCTGCTAATGTTTGTGATAACTTGTATTGAGTAGCTATGTATTTGGCAGGTTAATTATCATTTTTATCATTATATGTACTGCACAACTGAAAGAGCGCTACAATGCAAAAAGAATATGAAAAATTTGATTTTAAAAACGTAATCTTGACATAGAATACAGCAAACAAAAACAAGATGAAGAGAAATTAATTGAGGTAAAACATCAACAATGTCAACTAACCTTAAAAGTGATTAGATAGTTCTTTCTCTAAAATAAGAACTAAAGTAACAGTTGATGCTTCCTCTTCAGTATATTGTTATAGTACATAAATGCAGTACAAGCATGTTGAACCAAACTACGGATTTTGCTGATTGTAATAAAGCAACATCAGCTTTATGCATAAACATCTGTAGGCAGATAGTGTGCCGAGCCCACCTGCTCACTAGGTTAGGTTCATTAGATTAAAGAAGGAAAAATATGGAATGCATTATACAGAGAATTGTATTTGATGTTTAACCAATGATGGAGGAGAAAATGTCTCAAACAGTGTTTCTGATTCATTTGTGAATTTATGCCGAGAGCTGTAAAAGCACAGGCAATTATTTGTGTTGTTTTCATGCCCATTAAACCATACAGTCAGACTTTTTGTCCTCTGAATGGAAGCATGTATTGAAGAGAGCATAGACTTGACTTTAGATTTTAGCTTGGAATATTTACCTGCCTTTCATGGTTTCTCTCTGCCTTTAGCATTTCCGCTTTTTGACAGCTCATCAAGTTTTAATGTTTTTCTACATGCCTTTGCAGTTGCATATCAAAGAGGAGAATCTGTGTGCAATGCTGGCAGGTGAGTGATATTTTTGTTCCTTTGTGTTATATTAAGACTAACAGAAGAAATGCACTCACGTTGTGGGAACACTAGGGGGAGATGTCTGCCTGTTCTAAACAATGAAGCTTATGCATCCACCCCACACTCATCATTCTTCAGTGATATATGAGGACTGCAGGTTTTGATTGACAGCACTATGGTCCTCCTTATTGCAGACCTGGCCTTCTCAGCATGGGGGAACCTCTGAACCAGCTGTGGCTGCCAGAAAATTGGCCAAATGCATGTGCCAATCACAAGGACTGTAGTATCAACTGCTGTAATAATGGCAATGGCACCAGTGACAGTAACATGACAACATACAGCCGACCAGGTTAGTGCATGACTGAGTTCATGTCATCATTCGGGTAGGAGCTTTTGTGATACATGTTGTGTGTCTAATGAAAATCAAACAGCTCCCAGCAATGCTGAAGCTTTGTGACTCTTGCTGTGCTTCATGTGCTGCTTTGTTTCATGTCCTCCTCAGCTGACTGCATTGCTAACTACGGAAACCATCCAGAAAACAAACAGCTTGGTTCTGAGACGCCCATTTACAGTGATGTGAACCTCTCCAACAAGCTGAATGAGATTAAAACGTTCAACAACTCCAACTTGTGCTATGCAAGTCCAGGAGGAGATTCAGCAGCCACATATGAACCCATCCCATATGCCACCACACAGCTCATTCAGGCAAGCATTAAGAATAAGGCAGCCACCGGTGGTGCTATTGTAGAGCCTCTGGACATGCCCTGCTGGAAGCAGCCTCCCAACCCGCCTCCAATACCAAAAGAGATGGCAGCACAGATGCAGTACAACATAATGGAGCAAAACATGCTAAATAAAGGTAAAGTGGGGTTAAATTTGATTTGCTTGCATTATTTGAATGAAAAAAGAAATATATTGTAAATTTTCTCACTCTGTGAGACTCTCTGTCTTCAGATCATCTGCAAGGAGGTGAAGGTATGATCCATCCTAAAACTATCCCCTACAACCAGACCCGTGATCACAGCACTGGAGGCTCACACCACAGCTCAGACAGAGGCAGCAACAGCACCTCAGGTGAAGCCAAGAGATGAGCTATACAGATGTGTGATGATTTTTAACGAATCAAGCCAGAGGTCTGTGTTTACCATGGGGTTTTCCTCTAAATTCTCAGGCAGTCAAAATCAAAGGAAGGGACCGCGGGCCCCGAAGACACCAAAACATAATGCAGTGAGCTGGGGAGAAGCTCTGTCTCCTCCTCATGCTAATGCCTGGAACTGTGATGAGTATAGCCTACCCATGGAAAAGAGGTAGACACACACAGATTGCATATATGCATTACAGCACAAATACACACAGGGTCTTTTAGTCGGTAGTGCTGAAGTGGGTCACCACATGCATTACTTTATTTGCTTTAAACTGACTTTAAAATAATAATATAATAATACACAAAGTTATCACCCAGGCATTATTACAGGATGCAATGAACATCTGCAAACCATCTTTCAAAACAGAGCCTTATTGTTACTGCCGACACTTAAACCACACTAATTAAACAGTTTAGATATTTATCACTGTCAGACAGTCAGTTTACTATATTTAGAATTACTTAATGAAATGCATAATGGAAAGAACAGAAACACGCATGAATACAAGACATGTGCAGCCTTTCAGCAATAACAAACAGATGTTGCAGAAAGCTTATTGTTCACCTTTGTCCATTTTTCTATGATGGAAATTTGTGTTTCAATGGAGGACCGAGGTTTTTTGCATCAATGTCATTCCTCGTTACTTTAGCCATAATTAGCCATATTTGTCCCTTTCTTATCAGTTTTGATCCAGAGGAGAGAATAGAGGGCTGTCCTACTCCTCCAGTTAGAGGAGCAGCCTCATCTGCTACTGAAGTGCCCTATAGTCACCCACCTACCACAACACCACAGGGAGACCTGAGCAGTGGCTTGCGCGATGGAACCGAGCACTTCAGGTAACCAGATTAAAGCTTCCTGACACTGTCATTTCTACCTGACTCAATAAAAACTTTTGTTGTGACAAGACTGTATGGATTTTTTTAAATGCACTTTACAGCCAGCACAGCCACCCGCACCCTCTTTCCCCAACACACACCTACAGCTCCATACCTCTCTGCATGGATACTGATGGACAGGAAGAGGATGATGAGGAGGCAGAGGAGGAGATAGACACAGAGCTTGCAGAAAGTCACTACAGCCAACACCACAACCGGCAGAAGCACAAACACCAGCTGCACCACCCCTCTCCACACAAGCTGCTCCTCCACGGGCTGGAGCAGACCCCAGCCTCCAGCACTGGGGATCTGGACAGATCAGTCACAGGGTCCATGGTTAACAGCTGGGGCTCAGCATCTGAGGACAACATCTCATCAGGCAGGTCCAGTATTGTCAGCACCTCAGAAGGATCCTTCTTTACAGACGGCGATTTCAACCAGGCAGTAGCATCTTCGCGGGATATTGTAGGCCTGCGCATGTGTAGATACCCAGAGGAGTCAGGTGAGAGGGCTTGTGGGGAAAAAATGAATTAGTATTATTATTACTATATCATTTTATGTCATTATCACATCTCATTTTATCATATTTGTTTACTCTGTTTGATTTATTTGTGAATTTGCACATCATTTTACTAATTTAAGTTGTTTCAAGGTTCTTCTTCAGTGACATGATTTTCATCCATGACACTCTCGGTTTGGATCTGGCCATTTTTGTCATCTCATTTCCACTGCCTCAACTCATATTTCCCAAAGCTTTTTAGTGTTTTATTTTAAATGAATAAAATAAAATAAAAATGTGATAAATATGTTTTTTAAAAATTGCAAATATACATTAACATTTCAATATAACAACTTTATAATAGATGCCATATAAGCTATGGCATGGTGGTTTTCAATATATTGTCAACCAAAGGTTTAAAAAAGAAGGTTTTACATGAGTTACTATGAGTTTCTCAAATCAGTCACTAAATTAAAGCCCTTGAAAAATTGGTATTAATTCTTAAATATTTCCTTAGAAACTGAAATATCCATGACTACGTGAGCAACAATCAGATAAGGTTGAATAGTTTAGTTAGTTTGAAAATAAAACATATTTACTTAGGGAACAATGTCCCTGTGGTCCTAATTTAACACCACACTGCTCACAATAAGGATTGATGGAGAAACTATGTGTTGGCTGTAAATTTATACAATGTATATTTGACAAATAGTGTTATCATATATTAATTCAACACAATTAAAATATAAAAAAACAGACTCACTCTGTAAGTTTACTGTTATCTACCGTAATATTTAATGTAATAAACATTTTAATATTATAATATAATCTGTGTGATGATTTCAGGCCGGCGGCATCAGCGACCCAGCAGCCCCATGTCCACAGACAGCAACATGAGTCCTGCAATAACACATAAAAGGCCGAGGAGGCATAAACAGAACCAGACTGGTCAACAGGGCTACCAACCCAAAGACGTCTTCAATGATGGTAAAGACTGAACCAACATTTAGACTAGAGATTTGTCTAATATCTGTGTATCTCATAACAACTTTAACATTTGGATCTCTGTGTTCTGATGTGTCCCCAGACACCTGCATGCCTCTGAATTTCACCAGCCAGATGTCCCATGGTGACTATAAAGTGAGGGGGGCCACGCTGCCTCGGATGGGCTCTGGGGAGGGCCGGGGTCGACGAGGCAGCACTGGGACTCACAGGGTCAGGGAAGGTACACTTGAGCAGAGAGAGAGCCAGGACAAGCACAAGACTCCACTAGGAGGAAAAGGAGGCAGCAAAAGCAGACAGCACTCAGGTACAGTACTGGATGCATTATATTGCTCACTTTGCAAACTATAGTCTAGTCAATTATAAACCTCTCACTTTGTTGTCTCTTCTGCAGAATTTGGGGACATCCTTCTGTATAGTCGTCCCTCTTTCCCATCAGGTCATGCTCAGAGGGAGCCTGATGATCCCAAATCATCCAGCTTTATATCATGTGGAGACTCACGGACCAAACAGGGAGGACAGGTGGCACCTACAGGCCAGCTGTAGGATGTAAGTAAACCTCAGGAATCAAAACTCCAGATATAAAATTAATTTGTCAGCTTTATTGTGTCAATGTAATTTCCACAAATAGACATCTCTTTTATTATCTGTTACACAAGTTAAATGATAATTGAAGTGCATTAAGCGCAAGAAGACAAACACAACACTGTTTTGTTTTCACAGTTCCTGAAAAGCTAAGAAGCAATGTGAGCACAACAAGAATATGCTACAGTTGCTTCACACGAAGGACAATGACCTTTACGATATGGAAGAAGACTCCAAAAATACTGCACAATACATGCTATTAATTTCTACTTCAAATTTCTCATTAGATGTTGGAAAAAAAGAAAAAGTGCTCTCATGTTCAAGTCTGTGGACTTCAATTTGATGCACTGCTTATTGTTTGCTTTTTGGGTGACCAGCTTCCACGAGCCTGAACTACAGGTTGCTCAGTAAAGTAAGATGTATGCACATTTGATGGCGGTTGTGAGTGTCTACAAAAATATTGTCCCTGACAACTGCTTGATGCAGTCCATATTATGATCTTTGCTTGTCAGTTGTCTTGTTCTTTTACTGTAATTGATATTGAGTCTTTTCCAGCCATCTTGTAAATTGTTTACTGCCACAGAAGTGCTTGAAATTCAAATTTTATATAACAGTGTTAATGTTTTATAAGTGATGTACATCTTGTCTTTGTATTATTTGTTCTACTTTGGTTATAAAAGCACAATCACTTAATTTTATTATTATTATATGAATTTCAGTCTGGAGGAAATCAGTCTTTGGAGTCTTGTTAATCATTTCATCAGCTCACTTCAGGCTGAGAAAACGATTGTTGATTGTGATTGTGCATTCAGTTGCGTACATTTTGAGCTGCTTTCATTCAGATTTGAAATATCTGTTGTGTGTACTGAGAGAATTGCATGCAGATTCACCTGTAGGAGATTTTACTAAACATCCTGACTGCTTTGTCCTTTCTTTGGGATGATGAAAACTCTGGTCAAGGACTGGTTCCATTCATTGTTTTCTCCACTGAGTCAGTTTCATCTACGCCTGTGTTCGCTTGACCTTGACCATAACTTCTGGTGCAGGGCTGGACAGTATGCCAAATTGATCAAATTACTGACTATTAATCTCTTACTGGCCTAAACTCACTTAGCAATTTTCATTAAATGAATTGCCTGAAGACCATACAATTAAACTGAGAATAGCTACAACAATCACTGACATCTAACCAGATGTTCAGCCTTCTAAAATGAACCACAGAACCAGAATCTAACAAAGATATCAGAAGTGAGCCTTTGTAAGAAAGTAAATATTATTAGGCACTGGAGTATTAAGAAAATTATTACTGTTACAATTATAGATTTTGGTTATATTGTCCAGCCCTTTTTTATAGGTTATGTATGGAACAGGTATGTCACTTTAACTACTCTACTCTACTTTGAATAAATATTGCTAACAACAAATTACTCATTTCTGTAACCCAGTTCTTTATAGTTTTCACTGTAGACTCTACTTTCCAGATTCTAATGCGACAAAGAAAGAATCAGATCCTGCAAAAACCAGCCAGTATTTACCATGAAAAACGCAAACAACTGTCGATCCTTACTCTCATTTCACTTATGTCTACAAAGGTGGTTTTCAAAGTTAGAACTTTAACGTAACTAAAGCAAAAAAGATTTTAAAATGTACAGTATGTATAATGTTTCTTGGTGATCTTGTCAGAAGGCACGCAGAACTCAGACAGTCATGGACAGCATGGATAAGTCATGGGTGGTTTTTTTTTTTGTTGTTTTTTTTTTTTTTTCCCAAGACCTTGAAAGGTTAATTACATATATACCACACATTCAAACAGATTCTGAATATATCATACAAATCATTTTATAATCTTTCTTCTCCTGAACCATTCATGTGTATAATATTCACTTGAGTTTATGCTACAGGAAACATTATTGAATTGATTTGATTTATAAAATGTTAAAGTTTCATAGGCAAAGATGAAGAAAATGTGAAAAACTGTACTGTTTGTGTAGAAGTGGCATCAAGGAAAATATTTTACATAACTACTGTACAGTGGTTTTGCAAAATGCCAGTAAGTCTTGAGAATCTTATAGATTTAATTGGGGGGAAAGTTGTCATTATTTATAATGAAACATATTCAAAGATATTTGTCCATTCATTGATTTCAAAACTGTCACCAGAATTTTGCTGAGTGTCTATCTGGTCGTCCCATACTGTAGATAAACCCATCTCATTCTGTGGTAGTGAGGAGAGGCAGATGAGAGAGACAGGAGAAAAGAAAACTGACTGAGGACATGATGAGACATGCTGTTTAATTAACCTCGCTTATGAACCTTCATCAACAGAGCACCTGTGTGCTGTTGAAGCAAGGTTTTCACAGATGTCTTTCAGTGTGTGTGTGTGTGTATGTCTGTGAGCGGTGCATCATCCACAAATTATTTTATAATTATACAGACCTCAGTGTGATTTATTGGTGAAACCTGAACCACTCCATTCAGCAGTGATAAGTGAGGTGAGAAGCCCCTGTGACCTTTGTGATCCCTAATTTCAGATATCCTGACATCACCCACATGCGACAAACAGAGAAGACACAAACTCAGTTATTGCACACAGCACATTATGGAAATCTCATTCAGGTCACAGGAATGACTCAGATTTCCTGATAAAATGTTTACTTGGTCCTTAATCTCAGACCTTCAAGCCAGACTTTGTTAGGTCTTTATCAAACACTGAAATTATGAAAAGGGATTATGGATTTACATTCACCTAGTGGATAGGGACACGACTCCAAATGAATGCTAATGTTGCTACATATCTGCGGGATGTGTGATAAAGCAATTGATTGCTAACAAGTTTTCCACATCAATTTCAAAGGTGATATTATGTCATTGTGTCCACAGCTTCTTCTCCCCCCAAGTGGCCAGAAAATGAGTTATTGCAGGTTTTGACTGTCAATGTATGTAAATTTATCAGGGAATACAATCTCTGCATATATGAGTCATTTCTGAAGGTCAGCTGACCAGTAAGCGACCAGGAGCCAATGAATAGACATAATGATAATAGTTAAAGCCTTTTTTCAGTAATTAAACCTTCTTACAGTCCAGTGCTCCACTCAACCTAGAAACAATTCAATTCTCTACTTGGCTGTTGTCCGACTTGATCAAATATGGCTTTCAGAACACATACTGTACAGCTAAGGGTAAGAGGATCAAAGACTGAAGAATAGTCTCTTCACCTTGCAAGCAAGGTTGTATTTCTCATCAAAGTGCCATATTTCTTCTGTGACGTCCTCATGCCAACTTATACCTGAGCACGACGGAACCTGAAGAACCTTGTTGGAACAGAAAAAAATAAATAAATTGCCATAAGAAGGGCCACTCTGCACTTTTCCACCTAGAATCACTAACACAGGAGGGTTTATTTTACAAGCCTTGCCTTAGGCTCACTGATCCACAACAACCCACATGACTCATTTAATCTATGACTCTGTCACAATAGTATGTAACTTTTGGCTACAGCTTGTTTTCTACAGTCCATTAACCTTACTCACTCCCTCGCTTTCTGACAGTACAGTAGGTGAAATGAAGTGTGCAAGGAAGATCTCTAACTGCTCATGTGCAAAACACATCTTAGTTATTCTGATGATTGAACAAAAAATAAGAAAACACTTCAAAGCTAGTTACTGTACAACTCTGCAGCGTTAACTAAGAACTCATCTCAAAACCACTGTATTGTTTAGTATAATTCTGGAGATCTTTATATATAGCAATAGGCTAATAATGAATCTGCTTTGACATTGATTGCATAAATAGGCTACAAAATGAGCAAAGGAAGCACTAAACATTCAGATAACACATCTATGTTTTCTGTGATTGCAATTGTTGATATTTTGTTACCTTTCATAATACATAAATAATGACTGCACTTTTGAGGTTTGTCCATTTACAGTTGGTGAGAGGCACAAATGTTATTTTTACATAAAACCTGCCGAAGCATCTTGTATGTGAGTGTGTGTGTGTGTGTCCCACTCGTGCAAAAAGGCTGACCTCCTTTACAGTTGTACAGCTGTCAACAGCGACCACACAGTGTGATCCACCTTTTTTTGTCCAATTATCACTTCAAGCTGGAGTGATGTGACTGTTATGAATAAATGGTGGGTGAATAATTTTAACCAAAACTGTTAAAGGTAATGTCCACTCCAGTCAACATCACTTACACAGGATTGTTCAGTAAAAAAAACAAAAAAAAAACCTCTATTTATGACAAAATATATCACCTTTTTCATGGTTGCCTTTGAGGTGATGATTATTTAAAAAATGTGGAACAGAGTGTGCGTGGGAATCTCTTAAATGGAAAACTGAATATGCAGGTTTAAATGATTCTATTTGTGAATTATTCGAATAACTTGATTGCAACCAGTCAATTGCAGCCAACTTCTTAACACCATGAATTGCTGCCTTCATCCCCATCTACTTCATCTTTCTTATTTTTCTTCCTTTTCAAGGACAACTGTCTACAGTAGGTTATTCACAAGTGTTCGCCTCAGTTTCTAAGATACTGTGTGTGTGGGTGAGTGTGTATGTGTGTCTGTAAATGCATGTGTGTGCTGCCAAGTTTCATTTTCAATTTTACCATGTTTATCCAGCAGATTCTCTGCAATCTGTTGACAAAGAAAGGCCATGACAACTAGGGCAAATGTGGCAGAATTGCAGAGAGGCTGACAGAAAAAGTGAAACTGATGGCTGTCAACCCTGAGCAACTCTTTAGAAGGGGGACAGATCTATGGAGACAGTATGGCTGAGTGCTGTGCTGTGAATGAAAATGTTTCCTCTGCCCCACCAATTGAACTGCAGCATATGTCATCTAGGTGTTCAATTTTCTCCCATTATAGTACACAAAATATTGAATCCTAACATAATCCAAAATATGATTCTGCATTTGTCACAGGAGTCACTGGAGGTTTTGCAGAACTGGCACACTATGGTCTCTTGAACAGGTACATGCAATCACTCAGGCAACAGGATTTTCGACATAATGAGGTTTATTGAGGATGTGTAGAAGCCACTGTTGCAGGAAAGATGTTTGGAGGTGGTGAGGACATCGATTAGGTTCACAGCAGTGAAATAAACAGAGTTAGGCAGCATTTCTCAGCTCTGAGAGGCAGTGTTTTTCTGTGTCATTGACTTCCTCGGAGGCAAGGATGGTGCCAAGGTTCAGAACTACAGGGGCTGCAGTGGTGACACTAGTGTTGAGTGAGAAGTTAGGAGTGGAGGGGGGAAGAGTAATGGAGTGCAAATTTATGATTTCAAATTTACTGCAGTTGTGTTTGAGGAAGATTACTTTCTTTTAAAGCAGGCAGTTGGTGAGGAATTAGGAGGTGTCAGAGATAATCAGTCTGGTGGTGAGGTGGAACTCGCAGCAGCAGTAGTAAATTCTAATTTGTTTATGGAGATATATCACTGTCTGTCACTATAAAAGTTGACTGCGAACTATGGGAGGATGTGTCCTATGGTGCCAGGAGAGGACTTACTGTGGCAGATGAGAAGGGAATGCTAAATTGTTCAAAGCTGCACTCAAGGCAAAGAGGATGATACCATGACTTCATCTGGCATCAGGACAGAGAGGGCCATGTGCAACTTTGAGTGCACACCTGCTGACATGCTGACAAAGATCATGAAGTGAGATTTTCTAGCACAATAAGAGACAGAGGGTTGTTATAAAATGGTAAATAAAAATAGTAAAAAATGGAATTTTAATTTGAAATCTTTCATAAGTATACATGATTTACAGTAATGCCAAAGAAAGAAAGAAAGAAGGCTGAACAAAATGTTTTAAAACCCTCCACTATAATCTTCAGTGTGTGGTTTGTCTGTGTTATAAGTAAAAGGAGTTTTCACCACGTTTAAAGGCCCCTTCCATGTTGTAGAACATATACACATAATCTGCTTTGAGTAATATTTTGTGCCTGAAAAGTTCAATTTCAGCATTAACAATTCTGAAAATTACATCAGTCCTTCTTCCTCATTGAAAAATCTAGAATCTGTCAATATGTAAATATTTTTCAATTCAAAGATGTAACTATTGGACCAACTGGACAAAAGATCCTTCCTACTCTCAATCTATGTGTGTTTGAGGTTTCAAGTTTCCACATCACACTTGTGTAAGTTCCATATTGGACAAACTGAAAAGTCTGCACACCATATAAGTTGGATTCCAAACTAATTGTGATGATCATACTCATACTGTACATGCACGTCTTAAACCCTTAAGGTCTTAAGATGCGCACAAAGAAACATTCCCCCTTCAGCAGATGAAGGCCTTTGATGTCAAACTTTGCACATGAATCATTCTGTACACTAAAGCTCAAACATCCAAGCGAAGGAACAAGAAGAAAAACACATTTTTGAGTGTACTTGTTTTCTGATTGGTTTGATATCATTCCCATGACACCATCATCAGACAATGTGTAAGTCAAGATTTTTGAACTGGAAAAAAAAAACCTATTTGGGCAATAGTGCAG